>NW_028292574.1:637704-740204 GCF_029948245.1 Actinia tenebrosa | reverse complement strand
ATTTTGCATCAAAAGTGTAAAATATGGTTCTGAAGGGACTACACTAGTACCGGTTGCATTCAAAACCATTTTTATTTTAGAAATTTCTTTTATATTTGAATGAAAAGAAGGTCGAGGGCGAACCCACGCGTTTTAAACAGTTATGGTTTTTTAAACTATTTTGTTTGAGGATAAATCGGTGGTAAAAGCGTGACAAGCTTGACTCGGCGTTACGAAACAGCGTGACCAGCTCTGTTTTTAGCGTGTTTGCAGCCATCTCTCCCCTGGTTTTACAAGCAGGAGGAAAACTGAAGAAAAAGCAATATTTCAAGCCTTCAAAATACCAGAAAACTTATTCAATTCGAAGAACAATGATTAATAATTATTTCCTGTGTAGAAGAAAAGATTTCCTTAAACAAATGGCATGTAATTTAAGTTTTTTTTGAAGTCGGAAATTAAGGACGGCTTTTCATGAATGTTTCACGGCAGTCGTGCATACTGGCAAGCAAGAACAAGGGAAAAACTTTCGTAAAATATAAACTTACATTCAGTTTAACTTAAATCAAAAAAATAATTTTCTTTGTCAGTATGCCTTTGTGTGAACGCTTTTAAACTTATTTTTTAGCGAGTGCAATACAGTTTATATATACGAGGTCTTTCAAACGACAAAAGTTAATTTCATGTAATTATACTCGCAGGAAAAGGTAAATGAATGGCTGATATTTATTGTAATGTGTGATTCCTTTTCAATCTTCATTTGACTTGAAAACAAACTAAGGTTATCTGTATGGAAATATTGAAAACGTTTTCTCATTATTCACCGATCCGAGGCGATCGAAGCTGCTTTTTCTAGAAAGTAAAAACATGATTTTCCGCCAAAAACACCTGATATTCTTGAAGCTTACTTCTTGATCCATCTTTGACTACATAAAAATAGCTATTGCTGTTGTTCTTCGTTTTAAATTTGTCTACATTTTCTAGTGTACCTTTTTTGAGAGTGTTTTGCTTTTGAAACCCGCGGGAATCCCTCGATGTAGATACGCAGTGTTTGCGCTGACAATAGTAGGCACCATCCTTAAAATCAAACATTGAGATCAAATACACAGAGTGATCAATAAAGCCTTATTCCAGTCCAATCGATTGGCTCATGGGATGATTTACAGTATGCATTTTCAAAAAGTGACAACAACAAAAATATTAACCAAAAGTGTTCACGGTTTGAGTGTCCTCACTGTAAAACAAATTATTTGGTTTGTTAACGATAATGAACGGAAAGACAGCGAATGACCACGAGTACTTAGTACTATAGGGGTGGGTTAAGTACACGATATAATATTTAGTCCATATTATATATATTATGATCATTTAGAGGTGAATTTGAGCCTTGATTAATTACACATCAAATGAGTTTGAATTGAATTTACAAACAATACGATACTAACGAGCATGAACTTTATAAATCGAAACAAGACTAGCACCAGACTAGATTTGCTTTCAAACATCGATACAAGCAGATCTGATACAAGTATCTGAAAGAAGTTTCACAATATGAACAGTCGAAGACATTTTTTACTCTTTCTTGTTGTCGTTTTATTTTTAGACGTCTTTGAAGTCAGATCCGAATACCAAGAGTCAGAGGAAATCAGTAATAGTTTAAGCGATCCTGCTGCTAAAGCTCTTCGTCCTCCTTGTGGGTTTTCACTTAGCTGTGTACGAAGAAGAAGACGAGGATCAGGAAAGAAAAAGGTTGGTTGGTCGATCCGTAGTTTTACTTGTAATTTTCTGGTGATTTGTGCTTCTTAGACCATCTATGATAAGGACGCCCGATGTAGTATAAATAATACAATACTGATCCCCATAAAGAATGAAACTGTGATGGTAGCGAATTATTAATTTAAAGAAAAGAAAAGAAAAGAAAAGAAAAGAAAAGAAAAGAAAAGAAAAGAAAAGAAAAGAAAAGAAAAGAAAAGAAAAGAAAAGAAAAGAAAAGAAAAGAAAAGAAAAGAAAAGAAAAGATCAATACCAGTTTTTTCTATTTAAAAATCGGTGTCCTATAAACTTTATATTTTTATTAATCGAAACCAAAATGACAAACAATGCCTTGAGCCCCTGAATTTTATCGTATACGTATTACACTAGTAATGCATGTTCCAAATACGGGAATTTCATACAGCTGGCAATATAAAATGGCTCGGTATAACAATTCCTGTATAATTCCGGCATATTTACATTTTACCCGATCTGATATCATGTATCATCATTAATCAAGGCAAATAAATGATATATAATGTTTAACGGTTATTTAGACACTGTGATTCGGAGCATTCGATTGCCGGTATTTTGTTATAGGATCAGAGCGAATAGTGTTAGGTATATTACAACACATCACACTTATATCACAACATACAGTACGTCATTCTGTCATTCATCAACAGCTTGGTTATTGCACGTGATGAATAGCATGTGGGCTGAAATTAAGAAGGGTACCGCAGGATCAGAAGCAATCATTTTCCTGCTCAACTCGATTCGGACGCCATCGGTAAAAATCGAACAACAGAATATCTGTGCCAAAGATACGTTAAAAAATTTTGATACCGACTCGTACTGTACTATGTATACATAACTTTTTTTCCAAAACTTTTTGTATCAAATTGATACTAGCAAAAAACAAAAACAAAAACAAACAAAACAAAACAAAACAAAAGAAACAAAACAAAAAAAAAAACAACAAAAAAACAACAAAAAAACAAAAACAAAAAAAACGTCCTTTTTTTTCACGAGAGTAGCACTTAATAGCCAGTGGCTAACAAACCTGTGGCCATCATTCCATGATCGAATTGGAATTTAGGAGTTGATTTTTGCTGAAGGGAGGTAAACCGGAGAACACGGAAGACGCGAGTCAAAGCACATGAGAGAACCAACAAACAACAAACAACTCTACTCATGCACACCGAGCCTGGCGGGACTTGAACTCGGGTCGCATTGATGAGAGTTGCGCTCACACCGCTACGCCACCTGTGCTTCCCAAAACAATTTATTCTTTTAATTCTTTTTTTTTTTTAATTCGCCAGAATGTTATACCAAAGGAGAGTCGGTCTTACGAATGGGAAGACGATGATTACTGGAGAAACACAAGACAATAGAGAACACGAAAAAACCTGCTAGAAATCAAGATATGGACAAGACAAATGTACTATAATTAACAAAACTCGACCGAACAAAATAAAACTCAAATAAATTGGAAGCCGTTATTCGGGCTCTAATGGAAGATTGAGGAATATAGCTAGTATTTACGATCTAGATACT
The DNA here is from genome assembly GCF_029948245.1 of Actinia tenebrosa. Classification (NCBI taxonomy): domain Eukaryota; kingdom Metazoa; phylum Cnidaria; class Anthozoa; order Actiniaria; family Actiniidae; genus Actinia; species Actinia tenebrosa. Next base: position 736,919 of record NW_028292574.1, on the reverse strand, counting down.
GTTAGCTGGATTTTGAATGCGAGAAACAAGGCAGGATTCAGATACGTAACGTTATCTTGTCTTTTCCGTCATGGTTTGATAAGAAATAAAGCAACATTCATCTAAATCCTCTTCGTGTAAACTTTTTATCCTGCTATAGACCCTTTCACGGTTTCCGACGCCATATTGCTTGGGGGCAAATTAACTAGGAAGCGTAGGGGAAAGAGATACGTTTTTCGTTATATTTCCATTCTGAGGTAAATTTTCAAGACCAAACTTTGTCTGTAGATGGATAATCTTCTGTTCAATGTTTTGTGACGCTTTCGAGCCGATCGAGTCATTCTTGTCGAGTCAAGATTTTTATATAATAACGGTCAAATTGAACGAGTATGATCGAGTCTTACGCTTCTTAGTAAATTTGCCCCCCAAGCAATATGGCGTCGGAAACCGCGACAGGTTCTATGCGGACGTACCCGGCAGTATACGTGTTGTTATACATACATACAGTTCCAATAACAGGCAGACCCTCATTACAATTTTCTTTTTCTGTACATGTTTTGTTCCTCTTTTATTAATACTTCGGCAAATAAACGCTTATTTGGGAATAACATCTCTCCCAATCCAGCCTGATTAATATTCTATAATCAGGCATATTAATTTGTTCTTAAGACTATTTGCCCCATTTCTAGTTATTCGAATAGCTCCTTTTCTTCAATTATTTTTAGTATAGATACATATATTGCATACTGAAAACCCCTGAGGACTGAATGATCCAACCCCGGGACTAAACTGAACTGGCATCAGGCTGGAACCCATTTTTTTACAAACTGGAAAACTGAATGTTAAGTACGACACGATGGCATTAGTTGAAAAATACGTTTATTTGAACTGGTTTGTTTTAATTCAACTTTCCTGCTTCGTCACCTTTGAATGTATTTTTATTTCAATGCATTACTTTCTTGTGGGGGGAAAATCGTTATCGCTTACTGCATCTTCAGTGATTACCGTACCACGTCTCTGAAACAAAACAACATCAAACATAAGAGAGAGAAAACACTACTGTGTAGTCTTCTCTTTAATATGTATACGAATATGCTGATCAGTAGGTTTTTATGCCCCAAACAGCTTAGAAGGAAGTTTAAGGTTTCTTTGTATTTTGATGTCATTGAATATTCAGTTGTTGTTTAGAAGCACTAAAATTCTTTCTGTTACCTCTTTAGACAAAAAACACACACACACACTGTAAACCCCATAAAACACTATGAGACAATATAAAACACTATAAAACACTTTGTTTCTTCTAACTTACCATGGTTGTATATATATCCCAAATGATTTTATAGTCTATTGTAAAATATAAAAGGCTTTATTTAAGTTCGCCTTAATACTGCTACAAAGTTTCCTGATTCTTCTTCTTATTGTCATAACTTCTCAACCGCCCATTAGGGATTACTAAACAAAAACCTTTAATTGAATCTTTTATTTTCTTAATCAGTTTATATTCAATGGATTAGATCTTATCATCCACTTACTGTCCCTTCTACAATTATCCCTCAATTATTTTAATGACAGCAAAAACGACATGACCAATGTTTTCCAAATTACTTGAAAACAAAAAAATGAAACAAATTGAAAACTTCTCAACGTTCATGAAACGTACGTACAGCACCGTATAAAACTGAAAGGTTGGGAAATTCTTTTTGAGAGGAGTTGTGACATTTTTATGTTAGCTTCACTGCAGCCGTTCCCGAACTGAACCCTGTGTATAGCCGGGATTCAAGTTTACTTGATTGGAAGGCATCCTCACTTTCATGACATCCTCACGTCTTTCAGCTTATCACTGGCATCAATCGGAAGATTGTTTTTAGCTGTAAAATAAACCTATTATTCTGCTCATTGCGAGCTAGCATCTTGCTACTAATGTGCGTCGATCAGCGATGTACTGGCTTAAATATAGCACATTCACCTGGCACATGATAAGTTCAGATATCATATCTTGTTTGGATCTTATTAGATGGGGTAATACGCTGTATTTAGCTCTGCATGAGTCGTTTAATTGAATTTCTGCGATAAAATTTGATTGACGAACAAGTGAAGTCTTAATACGCGTAATAAACGGTGTCAGGTCGAGATGACTTGAATCTAATCAATAGTTTAATCAAGTAATCCTCAGTAAATTTTTTTTGCTGGTTGAAATAATTTATCAGTCTTGTAGTCGCCATTTTAATAAGTGAAATCCTTTTTGGATAAATCTCTCTTATCTTCACAATTCGAACCATTATTGTTAACAAGATCTATTATTAAGTTTACTATTTATTAATACTTTATAAATTGTATTCAATATTCTATATTTATACATATTACGCAAAGATAAATATGTGTAAATGGTACAATAGAATATAAAAAATCAAAAAATAATATAAATATATGTTTCATGTTTTCAACTAAAACATTTTACAGCAACAAAAAAGGGGGAAAAAAAAGAGAGAAAAAACTAACAAAAAGCAAAACTAAATAACATTAATTAAAAAAGAAAAAAAGACTAAAAACATGAAATACATAACTAAATATAAATAAACAACACAAACTTATACATAAAACGAATCAATACACAAAGAAATAAAATGATAAACAACAAAAACAAACCGTTGTCTATCTTATGATGCAGGCATAGTATATTATTCTCTTAATCACAAAAGAAACCAGGCATCATAAAATTATTCCAGATATCCTCCAAGGTGCTCTTTATAAACCTTATACCAGCTCAAACTTCGAAGTATTTTTTAGTTATAAATTTGGATTTGTTAATTTGGGGCTTTACAACCTTCACTTGTTGACGTCAATCAAGGCGTTTCCATGACATTCTATAGGGACGTGCCCTATAGCTTTGTGTTTTCCGACAATGTCATGGAAGCGTCTTGTGATTGAAGTCAACCAAAACCTTCTTCCTCGCGACAGAAACAATCGCTAGAGGGCGCGTGTGATTGAGAATGGCTGTAATTCCTTTGCTCAGTTTGTTACTTACGAAATAGTTGTTTTTCATCCGTCGTCGTCGACATCTTAAAGTAAAGCCACAGGGTGCCCGCAATCTGCCTTTTTTGCTTATATGGTGAGCATCACCTTCCTTCATGAAATTATCAAGTTCTTCATCACTCTGAACATGCTCAAAAGAGATACTTAATGCCAAAAGAGACACGGCTACCAGAAATAGGAGAAGTGCTTGCGTGGGTTGCATATCTTGAAATCGTATTGGAATCCACCAGAGAATATAAAGATGATCTAATTTTTCATTGGGCTATAACAAATAAGGAAAATCAGTTATCTTAAGCTGCTTTATATTCCTTGCTTTTATTACCAAGGTAGTTTAGTTTTATAGCCACAAATAAATAATGTTTATGCTCCTGCTGCCGAGCTAATAACTGAAATATTCATTATTATCAAATAATAGTAATAACGACAACAATATTAATGATAGTAACAATACAACATCAACAACAACAATAATGAAAGCAACAAAAACAATAACAATCAAAACAATATTAACAATAACAGAAACAACAGTAGAGGTAGTAGTATCAGTAGAAATAGTAGTAAAGGTAGTAAAGTGATTTTTTACTACTACAACCAATAATAATAATAATAATATTAATAATGTTAATAATAATAATATTTTTAGAATTATAAAGATTATAATTTTATTTAATTATATATATTAAATTCTATTCTTCATAATTATAATGTCAGTAACCAGATTTATGATTTAGAACATTATTTAAACGTAAATACTAAATATACATCAAAAGAATGGAATACATTAAAAATAGATTTATGAATATATAACCATAAACATTAAGAGATAACTAGCTAAAAACTAGTGTGAGCTGCGTCGGTGTTTCTAATGAAACAGTAATGATAAAAAGGTAAATTATACACCGCGAAAAGATGAAGAAAATTACTGGCGTTTCGGACGCTAGTCCTACGTCGGAGGACTAGCGTCCGAAACGTCAGTAAGTTTTTTCATCTTTTCGCGGTGTATAATTTACCCATTTATCATAACCATAAACATGTTCTATTTGATAAAAACTTATCCTAATATTATATATTCTATAAAATAATGGTAATTATATATAATTATATATAAGGGAAAATCTAGCTAATTGCTGCAATTACGGCTATAATAATAATAATAATAATAATAATAATAATAATAATAATAATGGTAAACTAAGGATGTAGCCTAGAACTATAAAAGTTCAGCTTTATTCTTGTAAAGTATTAAGCATACTGAAATTTTAAATAAACGAAGATAATAATAATATAGTAGTATACATTAATTCACTATAAATCCATACTTCAGTTCAATTGTAATATAGCATATAATATATAATTATTGATATCAGCTGATATTATTACATCTACTAGTTCGTTGACAATAAATTCGTTAACATAAACACAAGAAGACCTTGTGTTTATAGCTTTACGGTTTAGTGTTTATCTTCAACTTCGGTAAGAAAAGTTGCTCTTTTTTGCCAATCCCGGGAGTCATTGACTTCTTTTTATGGTTAATTGACGAAGAAAAATTAGCAGCCTTTGAAATATTACTAAAAGCTAAAACGATTAAGAAGTGAGCACATTTCATTTACCCTTCCAGCGGAATAATGTTTTTCTCCTGGATGTTTCGGTCAAACTCAGCGACGGTTTTCCACTGCTTGGCTTGCCGTGCATGTATCACGGTTTTGGACTGATCATCAGGCTTTTAAATGCTTTTAGGAACGCTTATACCGCATACGTCATCAAACACTACACACAACTGTTATCAGTACAAACAATGGTACAGAATAGTGAGAGGTGAATTGAGTGCAGCTGCCCACTGAACGACGACATGGAACGACCGAACGTGATATAAAATACTCAAGCGCCATTCAATAACCTAATATTTCTCAGTTACCCTGCCCGTAATGTCTGAAGCTGACTTTTTAAAGTTAAATTCATTGACCATATTTCTAATTTTTTTCTCTTTTTTTTCATTTAAAAAAAAAAAGGAATTTCTTAGCGACTTTGTAGACAGTTAATGGAAATGTGGTGAATTGAGTCAGTCATTTCCTAGACTTCACAAGACATCTGCTTTTGAACAGGACTCCAAAACGACGCCACTTCCAAAGAGACTGTGGGCCCTTCATTAGCAGGACCAAAGTAATTATTTTCAAATCTGTTAATGGCTTTTACATCGGAATGTCAAACTTTTTCACTTGTGCCGATAGCTTAACATGTGGACTAGTGATAACTAGCCATTAACGACTTAGTTGCACTGTATGGAATAGAATAAACCAAACGAACACTTCCTTCCAGAGATAAATAAGCTATATTTGAAGATATTCACAAGCAAATAGGCACCAATCTTTAGGAAGAATGTGTCTCAATGTTCCTTCCAAACTATGAATATATGGAAACCCGAATACGGCCTTTACGAATGAAAAGAGAAAAAAATAAAAAAAGAAAGAAAACAAAAAAAACAAAAACAAAAACAAAACAAAAAAAAAAAAAAAAAAAAAAAAAAAAAACAAAAAAAAAAAAAAACACCAAAAAAAAAACAAAAAAAAAAAAAAAAAAAACAAAAAAAAAACGCCTAAAACAACTGATGAGAACGGGATTCGCAATTTTAGTTTCAGAAGTCATTCAGGCCTTGACAACCCTATTCTTTTCATCGGGCAGATTTATTTTTGTATGCCATAAAGGACCAGTATTTAAGTTCCTTTTGCAATTAAAAGTCATTCATTTTTCTTAAGCACTTTTTTCACATTTACTTGTGGTTAAATTTTCAGTTTGCTGAACTAATTTTCTCGATTCAGTTTTCTATTCTAGCTTAATAAAAACTGATACGGTTCTATTAACACATTTTCTTGGAGTGTAATAAAGAAATGAAACCGAACGAAGAATCTTTTTTTATCACTGCGTGTCAAATAATTTCTTAACAATATCATCTGTTTGGAACGGGTTGAGTTCCCAGCGCGGGTCGTAACAATTTTCACAATAAAGTGCCGTTCTTTTAGCACAAGTAATGACAATAGTAAAAAAGCCGCTTAAAACAGCGTGATTTTCTAGTTATGAAAAGAAATTTTATTGGCACAAGTTTTTGAATGGACTCACCTCCTGCTAAGCGTTGGGAAAATGCGTCATCTTTCGTTATTGATTGTTTTAAAATTGCAGAGTTAAAGCTTATGTTGAAAAAAAATTATATCACACTCATCAGACACTTCTTTGAAAAACTATCCTTAAAATATAACTAAAGGCACAAATCATCACAACAGTTAACATTATTTTCATTCATTGCTTCCTTCATTCATTCATTCATTGCTTCCTTCATTCATTCATTCATTCATTCATTCATTCATTCATTCATTCATTCATTCATTCATTCATTCATTCATTCATTCATCCATTCATTCATCCATTCATTCATTCATTCATTCATTCATTCATTCATTCATCAGTTTCGTTTTCATTTATTGTATTTATTCATCCATCCATTCATCCTTACTTTCATCTTTACTTTCATCTTTTACTTCGACGAAGGACTAGCGTCCGAAACGTCAGTAAACGTCCGAAACTTCAGCTTTTTCATCTTTTCACAGTGTAAAATTTAACCTTTTATCATCACTCTTTCATCCTTATATTCTTTCATTCTCGTTTGTTCGATCTTTTGTTTATTCTTTTTTCTTTACCTTTCCTTCTTTTCTTTTTCTTTTTTCTTTCTTTCTTCCTCATTCCCTTTTTCTTCTTTTTTTGCTTTCCCCCCCTCTTACTTCCTTTTTTATTCCTTTTTCTTTCCTTCTTCCTTTTCTCTTTTTCATTTTCAAGCGTTAAGTCTGTTGTAAAGCTTGTAAATGTTTCTACCACTTTTACGCAGCTGGACTAAAAAGGTTCATGTTTAATTCTCCACGTAAGCTTCTGTATTTAGTAATTTGGTTTGCTGTTTCGAACACGTTCCCATTTTGAAGGTCTCAATTTGCTGTTATATGATTCCTAAACAGTTAAGTACGTGCTCTTCCATATTAAGCCACAATTCAACGCCAAAGTTTCCAGAGTATTGCAATCAAGACAAAGGAATATCGATATAGGTTTGACACTATCATCAAACGCGATGAGTTCAATGTAAAGTTGTCCGATTCAAATCAATTAATTCGTTGATAAAAAAGCATTATTATTTAAACGCTTCATTAAATCGATCGACTTTTTGCGACAAAACGGCTCTCGGAATGGATAAAACACCAGAGAAAAAGCAAGTTCGCTAAATGTGGTGACTTATCGTAATAAAGGGCTATTTGTGTCTTATATATACTGTAAGAATATATTTAGAAAATCTCAATCGAAAACCAAAGAATGGCCTATAGAACAAGGTCTAAATGAAATAAAACATGTTCGGAGTTGGATGAGAATGGATTAAAATTTACTTCGTGTAGTGAACAAAATTTCTTGATTGAGGTCTTAACAAAGAGAAAAATAATTCTCATAAACCGGCAAAAATGATGATTAATTTTTCTATTGAACGTTTTATATCTTAGATGAATAGGTTTAGATTCTGGAACAAATTACACTGAGTCGTACCGTAGAAAGATTTGTCGTATTGTATGATTGAATACAATTACTTGATACAGGAAGTAATTCAATGTACAGTGTTTGCATTTCTTTCGCTTCCCACATTACAGGAATCTTTAGTATTGAATGTGTGTGAATTATGCTTAGTGCACTCTTTTTTGTTCTTTCCAGCTTATGCGTGTTTTTTCCCTTCCATCTTCGAGGCTGATCGCAATGTACCCGGCTTAGTAAGCTGTTAACAGACACCGTAAGCACGCTATTTATTCTACTCCGAGTTATGAAGTCCACATGTATTGAAATACCCTTCTTTAAAGTCGCTTTTTTCCCCCACAATATTTATATATTTCCAATGAAAATGTCTCTCTCTTTCTCTCTCTCTCTCTTCCTTTATTTGTAAACATTTTACTTTTATCCTATTTCTACATGCATGCAGGATATCTTGTTTTTGTCAAACTAGAAACTCAACATTTCCTTTTGTTTTGCTATTTTCTTTTGTTTGTTTCTAAAACCTTCTATTTTGTCATAATTGTTATCTTCTCATTTCTTTTCTTTCATCCCAATCGCTTTCAGTCTATATTATTTTTGATTGAAATGTCTTTAAACGACTTTTTGCAGTTGAGTCGAGTCATACATGTCTGACGACCTGCTATCTACTGATAGCCTGATAATCACAAGATTCCTATCGGCGATGCGGAATTAATGGATCGTCTAATCTCACAATAGCCAATGAATTAAAGACCGGAAAACTACTGACTTGTCATTATCTTGGAGTAAATAACTTAATAACATACAGTCTTGCCAGTGCCGGTAGGTCTATCATGTATGATATGTAAATATACTCCCATCACTGGAAGTTCACTATTGCCGTCATCACTTTAGGATTTATAAACCTAGTTTTCTAAACTGCTTAGATAGTAGTTAGTTTAGCAAAGGCAAGCTAACACCCAATATCACATTTTTCTCTTTAAAGTCATATATTTTACTTTATACGTGTGTGTGTGTATGATCAGGAGTGAACGAGAAACAGTTAAAACTCCGCGATATTCTTCATTATATTATTCAGAGTCAAAAAAACATGATTTGTGTATTTAATTCAAAATTTGTTTGGGTGGCCTTGGTTAATGAAGTAGGTCTGTAACAGTTTACTACCACGACCAAAATGCTTTGCGAATTTTCTTTCTTATTCAAATTTGTATTTCTTCATGAGAATAGTAAGACAGTTGGTGCTAATTAACTGAACAAAAGAATGTGCGCAAGGGAGTCTGGAAGTGGTAGTAAATGACTGCTATAATGCTAGTGACTTCATATCGGTCTGGTGCCTACTAATAGTATAGAGTGATCGATTTCTTATAAAACGGTTAGTTCGCTCCCTGTCGTTGCCGACTTACCACACATTACTAACATATTACTATTTATTTGTCTCGACTAACGCGCTTGTAAATGAATCATACATTTTCCAACCAATCACCAAACAGCTTGTGTTCAGTCAAACTACTGGCGCTTCATGATCAACGGTCGCTCAATAGTGAGTTCGGGAAAAAGCGTAAGTTACGTTAACAGGAAAAATGTGAAAGGTATACCGTAAGTGGTATAACGAAATGAAAATATAATCAGTCATTTTTTTGCCATACTACAACCACAAATTATCTATTCATAAGAATTTTGAACCTCGTCCAATAACTTTTTTTACTGGCGTTGAAGCAAATATTTACAATAAAACTGAAAAAAACGCGAGTGCAAAAAATAAGAAACAATTCAGTCATTTCTTTTTTTAGACGCAAATCGCACTCAATAAACTAGTCAACAAGGTTGGAATCTCACCTCAGGTTCATTAAATATTCTAAGAGCTTCGTTTCCGTTTACACAGTGCATTAAGCCGCTAGTTGAACGACAATGACATATTAACCATTCCGATTTTGAGGCAAAAACAGGGGGGAGTGGACTTTGCAGCACGCAGAAGGAAAAAAACAACGACGTTAAACCACCAACAAACCACGGTCAACATCGGTAGACAAAAGTATCAAATTTGATGCGAATGATGTCAACGATACATAAGATGTACACAATGGAGCCCTGTTTTTATTTAAATCTTTATTTTACGAGGGTAACATAGCTACTAACCTCTCAGTTAACTAAATTATATATGCCCCTCGAAAACAAAAAGTAAGTTGCTGCTGTGCTAAGATGATCATTAATTTCACTAGTCAAGTGCCATATGTTATAGATAGTGGTATCATTGGCAACGATCGTACTGTCGGGCTTAGAGAGATAGAAATAAATAGAATAAAATAGAATAAACCTCTTTATTTAACTTATCTAGTTGTTCTAGCGCTTTCGCAATAACTGAAGACACTTTCCACTCTGAACACACACACTACCACGGCATTCAATGTTCTATGCACTTTCGATTATAGTAGTGAACCGAATCATGCTACCTTGTGAAACACCGCATGAGATAGGCAGTTGCCAAAGGTGAACATCCATAGAGTTTGAGTGTTGTGTAATATGATGTTATGACTCACGCGAGATCCAATGCTTTCTTTAGGTAGACTAAAAGAAAGCCATCTGTCCGTCAGTCCGTGTACACACCACAGGGATCCCGCTTTATCGTAAAGCAAAACCCGTGAATGCACAGAAAATATTGCTTTGGGAAGATACTTGAGGCAATTTTAAGGCCATGAATCATAATTTTTTTGCGAAAAATTGTACTGTAGCTCATTTTTACTTTATAGAAAACGAACAGTTTTGTTCGCCTCCGATCGACAAATCAAAGACTTTCAATCTCTCTAAATTTTTAATATTTCTATTGATAAGACATGTTCTTGTAAGACCTTTACTTTTCGTCTACTTCAAAAAGCTAAAGAAATATTCAAAAACATTTACAAAGGCCAATTACTGACAAAGACAACCATAACTTTGCATTAAGAAATCCGTCTCTTGCGATTGGTCTTGTGAAACTGTAAAGCTTTATTGAACGTAAACTTAAATTTTCGAAACCTTTTGTTGTTCGTAATTTCCGTTTTTCACAAATATAAACAGATAAAAACTGCCTAACATAAAAGCTCCAAAGCTAGGTTTTTGTCGTATCATATTATTGTAAAAGTATGTTGTTTGGGCACGTCACGTGTCGATGGGTGCCCTGTGGTATAGACCACGAGGCCCATGTTCTAGTTACGGTCGCTTGATGTTTAGTTAGGGCGTCTAGATGCGTTATTTGTCCTTTATTGGAAGGAAATTCCATGTAAATTCACTAAATCCCGCAAGATCGTAAGTATTCAACCTTGTAATTCTTGTAATGCTTGTAATTCGCTAGTACTTAAGGCATAAGACTTGATTTATAATTCATATTTGTATTTTAGTTTTTACCAATCACCGACTATCCGTGACGGATTGAACCCAAGCTATCGCCAACTATTCCGGTCATGCGCCCGCGTGCAAATGCAGCGGTGTCGCTTGAAAGTGTTAAGCGAGTTAAGTCAGATTTTACAAAGAAATGTATAGAGAGTCAAGATAGTTTTCGATTTATAAATTTCTGTGTAAACAGTTTTCCACTTGCCGGGGTGGAAGAACATTATATAACATTAAAGCATTTAATTTTTACCAAACATACTTAAATTTGTTTGGAAAAACCTTTTCGTCTCGATAGTTAGATTTTAACAGCCTTCTTGCCATACATATGTGCTTTGTTAAATTGCAAGAAAAACACAAAAGGTCAAATATTATGAACAGCATTTCTCAAAATCAGAACTAGTTACCTCATTTGCCGGGGTCGTTCCTTAAAGTACACACATTCTAAATTACTGATGTCGAATCTGTGGTCGATTGAACGAATTTATGCCTTTCGTTTCTTACTTTCAAAAAGCTCCGATTTGAGACGAGTATTTGTGAGATCCTTTCTTCAAGAATAGGCACTTTGTGAAGTAAAAACCTTGGAAATTATTCGCAAAACACGGCATGTTTGGTACAAAAATAAAGCTTGAATCCTCAGCTCTCGTTTGCCATCGTTTGCAATAGGATACCTATTAAAGCACAGGAATACCGTAGCAAAAAGTTTTGTTTCTCTAAGTCCGGGCCTGAGAGAGCTTGGGCTTCCTGTGGTTTTTATTTTATACATGATATCCGCTGACTTGGCGAGCGGCGCATGGCCGAAATAGTTGGCGATGGTGGTTGAGTTGAAATTCTTGCGAATAAAAAAAAATTAACGAAGCAAAAACCAAGTTTAAGTGATAAAGGATAGGGGATGCCCTATTTTCATTAACAAGAAAGTTTTTTGACCGAGAAGTCAAATTAGCTATCTTCGTTGGAGCTTGGCTACATCACAATCTGAACATTTTGAACCGCATATGTTTCAAAAACTGAGAAAAAATGCATAAGTAGCTTTACTTGGACTCCAGTAACCTTCATGTTAAAAAAATACCATTTTTTTTTCTTCTGGGCGAGTTAATAGCAAAAACCTACTTTAGATATCTACTAAGAATATATTTCTTGCAAGAAAAGAGGATTTTTATTGTTATTTAGTACTTAACTTTACCTTTTATCACCAAAAAACCCACCCGAATCGCCATCATTTTCTACATTCTCGCATTGGTAAAATCCTGTAGGATGCCAGCCACAATGGCTAATTTGATCACGTGACCTCTTATTTCTAGTCGCCTATTGAATGTAAACTATGCCTGATTTTATCTGTACAATACTGATTATCAGTTTATTCCGAGTTAATTGGTGCGTACAGAACATCAAGGGTTTTGGTGTTACAGAAAATGTATTGACTTACGAAAAAATGTTTAAAATTAAAATCAATCACAATCAACTTTTATTAATGTGTCAATGCATTTAGTCTCCAGAGACTAATTGGGGACAGAAATAAATCAATAAATATATCTATACAATCACGAGGGAAAAAAAAGAAATTAAACTAAAACTGAATCTACTAATGACTTCAAAAAGCTATAATAATAAGATATAATAACATAATTGAAAAACCTAGAAAAATATACTAAATTCTAAATAATAAAAATGATATATGATATAAGCAAAAGGTATTCTTGTTAAAAATAAATCTAATGTTCTAATCTAGCTATGAATTACAAATTATGCACGAGTCACAGTTGTTGTTAATTAAATCTGCAAGATTTTTACGCCTTATAACATTTTTAAAGGACTGGAGAACAATTTGAATGAAACTGAAAGGTAAAAATAAAATCGAGGAAAAAATCTTCAATTATTTTTTATTCGAGATGAAGATAATTTCTCCCATAATAAAAGCTATGCAGTGAAATCGAATCGAAATGCACTACATTGTTTTGTTTTGTTTTTTGGTTTTTTGGTTTTGTTTTATTTATTTATTATTTATTTATTTATTTATTTATTTATTTATTTATTTGTTTATTTATTTATTTGTTTTGTTTGTTTGTTTGTTTGTTGTTTGTTTGTTTGTTTGTTTGTTTGTTTGTTTGTTTGTTTGTTTGTTTGTTTGTTTGTTTGTTTGTTTGTTTGTTTGTTTGTTTGTTTGTTTGTTGTTTGTTTGTTGTTTGTTTGTTTGTTTGTTTGTTTGTTTGTTTGTTTGTTTGTTTGTTTGTTTGTTTGTTTGTTTGTTTGTTTGTTTGTTTGTTTGTTTGTTTGTTTGTTTGTTTGTTTGTTTGTTTGTTTGTTTGTTTATTTTTAGCGCGAGTATACTCTCCCACTTAGGTATTTTGTACACAACTCACCACCACCCCCAGGGGCTAGTTTTGTTCTTGGAAGATTCTTCGATAAAGTTTTCCAAGGCCGACAGTTTTAGGCTTTGAAAAAAAACGAAAGATAACTAAAGATAACCCAATACAATATCAGGTTTAGTGAAATTTACCTCGGATGTCTTTTATTGAAATCAAATCTGGAGATTTAGGACAATTCAAGACTAAAAAACAGACTTGAACTTGGTCAGAAAATAAGCTTACTTAATTACGTCTTTTACAGAACGAGACGAAGTTTCTGAGACTGAGACAAAATAGAAAATGCGAAAGCCAAAGCAAAGTGTTGCACTGGAAAAGTTAATTAATTTACAGAGTCTAATAATAATGGAAACTTTATTATAGCTTTTTTTTTTTTTTTTTTTTTTTTTTTTGCAATATACAATCATGAACCTCACTGCTTACAGGTAGTTTACAATCATCTACTTGAATCTCACATGAAATGAAATATGATTAATATATAGGTATCATGTTAATAGTTCATCAGTTCTGGGCTGCACCATTCTTTGTTCCTGCTACAAAATATGTAGTATGTTGTCCTAATTGCAATGTTCATGATGTTTCGAATAACATACTTTTGATCTTTATCATCGAAACCTAAATCTGCAACTGGTAAGCAAAGCTGACAATTCACTAGCAAATACACCTAAAGCACTTATGGACAAGTTGACAAAAGTAACTTTCTTAAACTGACTATGGAGAACTTTTGTTAGTTCTTTGTATTTCTCTTTTTTTCTTGATAAATTAGTTTTTAAGTTTGATTCGAAGCCAACTGATAGTTCAAGCACATAAAGGCAGTTTTTTGAAGAGGTTAGCAGAAGGTCTGGACGAAAACTTTCACCAGTTATGATTGAGGGACTTTTGAAATTTGGAAGATCAACATACAGGGCAATACCTTTCACCACTTGAAGAAACTTAGCCAGAGAATGAAGAATGGAGTCATGTCTCCAAGTAAATCGACCCTGGGCAAGATAGGTTTGACAGCCAGCTACCACATGAAGAAGGGTTTCAGGGAATAAACAGAATGAACAATCAGGTGTTGAAGAAATTTTCCATTTTGCAAGGTTTTTTCTTGTTGGAAGGGTGTTGTTTATATAACGAATCGTGAAGCTATAGATATTTTTAGGTAATTTAGACTGCATAGATGACCAGATACTATTTAGTTTTGGCAAGGAATCATTTATTACTTGTTTGAAGAAGAAGCCTTGTGAGACCAGATTGTGACATAGTTTATGTTCTTGATCGGCATGGAAATTTTTGATCACGTCTTTAGTTGTTTTGAAGACATCCGTATTGGACATTTTTGTGCGAACTAGTGGAGGACCAGAGACCTTTGATGTCTGCATTCGGGGATGACTTGAGAGCTTTACGGAGGACGGTTTGGCATTGAAAAAATTTAACGGAGGGAGGACAGATATTTAAGCCAAATTTGTTGCAAGGGAGAAAAACATTACTGAGTGTACCACACACTAGGAAGTTCCAGCCATTGGCGGATATATCTAAACACCAAGGAATCAAGATTTTCACAGACCCACGTTTTAGACAAATCAGCTACAGTGAAATGCCAAGATATTTTAGAGAGGACATATCGATTATAAAGAAGCAATTTATTCTTTGGATGCAGTGGTTTGAGATCGATTTCAGACATCAAATCTTCAAGGATGGTGGAAAGTTCTAATTTGTGCGCTTGATTTGTCATTTCAAAATCAAAATATCTCCCTAAGTATTTGAAGGACTCGCCGATTTTAATGCGAGGAACCAGAGTATTGTTAATTATGAGTTTAGGTAGGAACTGTGTTGATTTTGAGACAGCTTTCTTGATACCAAATGTGCTGCATTTGTCGACCCTCACTATCATGTCAGCCCATTGACACCAAATACTAAATCGGTCAAGAAGATGTTGATTCTCAGACTCTTGGCTAGTGATGACAGCCGCGTCGTCAGCAAACTGGAACCAATGCACAGGGTTTAAAAAGAGACCAGTATTTTTAAGGGAAAAGCCGAGTTGACGGTATTTGTTAGTTTTGATGTGTTGAATAAAAGTGTTGAAGCATAAATTGAAGAGCACAGGGCTGAGACAATCACCTTGAAGGACTCCACGGCCAACTGGAATAAATGGAGTGCTGAATTCAGAAGTGATGATTGATGTCTTAAAGTCGGTATATAAGCTTTTGACAATATTTTTGATGTGATCAGGGATGTGGTGATATTCAAGAACGGATTGGATTAGATTGTGATGTACTTCACCAAATGCGTTTTTCAGATAAGTTATAACTAGAGAGCGTTGTTTGATGCGTGATTTGTTAATGATGTTAGCCATCTGAGTAGTATGTTCCAAAGTTCCAGAGAGACCGGGGATAAAACCTTTTTGAATCTCATGCTCGATGAATTTATTGGCGGTGAGATAGAAAAACATGGAGTTGCGAAGGCATGATGTAAAGATTTTGAGAGGTATGGTTTCCAAGGTGATGGGACGAAAATTAAAAGGGATCTTTGTGTCACCTTTTTATGAATCAGGATTGTGCAAGCTTTTTTCCATTCAGTAGGAACTGTGCCAGAAGACCATACTTGATGTATGATGATGATGTATGATAATAATAATAATAATAATAATAATAATAATAATAATAATTTAAAATTTCAATAATGCTTTACAGTTTTTTAAATAAGAACATTCAACTTTGTTTTTACATTTTTTTTAATTGTTATAATATCATAAACATATGACAATGATTCAATTAAATACATAGAAAAACACTTTGCAATATAACAAAAATTAACACTTTAATATCATTTAAAATCAGTTAAATCTTAATTTATTCAGATAAAGCCCTTGAATTCTAGTCGTAGTGAGCGGGAAATCTGTTTATAAATCCTACCAACGAGAATGAAAACCGTGTCAAAATTAAACTAAAAAGGGGCGTTTACAGGGTTGGCCGGACGAATTTTTATCACATGCCGTTTACACGGAACCTTCTCCTTAATTGTAGTATGAAAAATACGGATCAAAATTTGCACGGTTAGGTGTACGGTCTTTGTTCCGATAGCTTAGTCCCGTGTGAACGGAACCCCTTAACGTGCAACCTTTAGTGAAGGTTAAATGTTCGTCTGGTATCGTGTAAACACAGCCGAAGTCTAAGTTTTTTTAGAAAGTCTCGTAGAAAGTGGTTGTCTGAATGTCGGCCGCGTTTTTCAAATTGCAAAAACTGAGTTCTTATTCATGCCTAAAATCACTAGAATCCTTTTCGTTAGCTTTTTTGCATGCTAATACACGACTTTCATAACTGGCTGCTGCTAATTTGCATAAACATTAAAAATCAATGTTTTTGGAGTGAAAACCCTTTTAAATCATTGATCTTGTTGATTTAGATAAGGCGTGTGAGTTTCTACTTAAATTATTAAATCCTTTACAAGATGTGAGCATTTGGAGTTTTGAAAATGCACCAAAACAAGGCCACCAAGGCTTCCAGTGCTAAATACATACAAAACTCTATTTTCGTTCTTTCATAACTTCTTTGGTATGCAGTCAAATTCTACAAATTTTTCTGGAAATAGTTTTCGTGAAGTATTTTCTCAGATAGCATTAATAGTTTCTGGTAAAAAGGCTTCATGTTCTCTATCTGAAAAAACGGAGTTATGAAAGTCGTCTATTGTTTTGACATTATAGGGTTAGGGTCTTTCGTACAATGTATAATAAAATACGAGGACCGAAGTAACGCTAAAATTTAAATGCTGACGATAATGACCTTTAACTACCACCTATTAGATTAGATAAAAGTTAGAGCCTTTAAGCTTGTGGGGATAAAGATTCTTCAGTTAAAACAACTGATCATTCCTCAACGTTAAGATGAACCAATTGACACTAAAATATAGATACAACCATAGTTAATGGAGTGGAATGGTTTGGAAACTCCATAGAACAAAGCTATTGTTTTGCGTTTGATGTTGATGTTTTTTCCACGCCGTATATTGTTCGTCGGTGTGCAAACTACAAAGACTATTAAGCGGTGTTTACTGAATGAGAAAAAGAACACTCGTAATATAGGTTCCATATCTGCTCTCTTAACACCTTGCGGTGACAAGAAACAACTCGAATTCTTTCTCGATCTATTCACGATTTATTTCCAAGCTACACGTCCATACAAGCAAAATTTTACGGCGGCATTGGCCGAGTAAAACACGATTCCATTTTTTCCCTGCCGGCTCATTTTAGAAAGCAAAGGGATGTTATAACAACGGCATTTTCAGACCACTCACAAAAACTCGTTTATGTTGAGTGCTTTTGAAAGTTTTTTAGACATCTTCCTTATATCGTAAGGAATTGAATGCGAAAGTCTAACATCTAGTCTTGAGAATGATGTCGATTGTAAATTTGGTCTGGATGACTTAGGCTAGGTCGTGGAGCTACAGTGATGTAGTTGTGGTGAGGTTTCTATATATTGCACTAACTGATCTAATGAAACACGATGGAAAAACAAGAAAAGCAAATACGAGGATTGAAAGATGCGTCTCAGTTTCGACTGGAAAACACTTGTGGAGAGTAGGGAACAATCTATCCAATCAATCAATCAATCAATCATCCTTTATTTATACACGATAATGTCAACAGAAAAACTGGTTTACATGACGGTCGTGAACATATATAACTAAGACAAGTAACTAAGATATAATATTAATGTATAATATCAAATATTAATAAAATAATAATATAAAAAAAAACTAGAGGTAAGGTCAGAGCTTGCTAGTTGAGATGAAATCTGCTAAAACAGCATTTTTGAAATATGTAAAACTTGCTTCATTTCTAGCAGTATGAGGAAGATTGTTCCATAGTTTAGCACCCCTGTAAGTTAAACTCCTCTTTCCATATTCAGCATTAAATCTTTTGATAAAAAGTTTCGATGTTGAGCCTCTAAGATTGTGTGATGTCGATTCCGATAGCAAATTAAACAAATTTGAAAGATATTCAGGGGCCTAGTTGTTCATGCATTTATGCATTAAATTCGCCAACAGTAAGGTTCTTCTAATATGGAGTGGGTACCAACCTAGAGACTTTAGAACATCTGTAGATCTGATGTCATAAGTGGCACCAGTGATGATACGAGCAGCTCTGTTTTGTAGCCTTTGTAATTTATCTGCTAAACCCTTATTTAGATCACCCCAAACCTCAGAGCAGTGATCGAAATGAGGCACTATCAAAGCATTGTAGATTTTGATTAAAATTTCTTGTGTAACAAAAAGGCACTATTTCAGATGAAAAAACAAATGGGTGAATTTTTCACATCCAATATCAAATTAACTATAAAACTGTTTGACTCGCTTGTTACACCAATACTTCTATACGCAAGTGAGATATGGGGTATCGAAATATTAAGCACCAAAGACCATGGCCCATGGAACATTTTTGCAAAATGCTCCTCAAGGTGACAAAAAATGCTAGTAACCTTGCATGCAGAGCTGAGTTAGGAAGGTTTCCGCTAAAATGCAAAGCATGCAGTAGAAGCTTTAAATTCTGGCATAAAATTATAAAGTCGGAACTACACCCAAAAAAACTTTCAGCTGAAGTCTACCAAAGAAATTAAAAATAAAACTACAAAAGCCTTTTGGAGCATAAAAATCAAAACTACTTTAGAACAACTCGGATTGGGGATAATTTGGATGAAACAAAATGAACTTTCTCCAAGATGGTATGAATATGGAAAAATAATAACCCAAAGAATATATGACATTGAGAGGCAAATTTTATGGAGTAACCTCCACAATGATGAAAGGAAAGACGACAGACATAAAAATAAACTCAGAGTCTTTCGTCAGTTCAAAACGGATTATAACTTTGAAGAATATTTAAGTCAAGTCACCAATATTAAGCACAGAGTGGCGCTTACAAAATTAAGAATTAGCAACCATAAGCTTGAAGTAGAAACGGGTAGGTATAAGAGGCCTTATCTCATTTACGATGAAAGGATTTGCCCAGTGTGTAAGTCGGGAGTAGAAAACGAAAAACACTTTCTAGTTTGTTGTCCACTATATGACTCTCATAGACACGATTTAAGCCGGAGAGTTCATAGGAAAAAAAAAAAACACACCAGCATTAATTTCAACAATATGAGCGCTGACAGTCGTTTTCTGTTCTTAATCAATTCAAAATCAGCGTCTCCAATATATTTTAAGCTTCGTCATGATCAATATTTTATGTCAACACGACAACACTTTTCTGATTACCTTAACACCACAACCACACTTCGCTCTCCCAGCTCTAATAACTCAAGGCGTTGATGAAATTAACTCGTTTGTCAATATGCGGTTATTACCATAGTAACATTGGTATCCCACTGATCGCAATAAAATTAGACTTGCGGCTTGTTTAGTTAATTTCATCAACGCCTTGAGTTATTAGAGCTGGGAGAGCGAAGTGTGGTTGTGGTGTTAAGGTAATCAGAAAAGTGTTGTCGTGTTGACATAAAATATTGATCATGACGAAGCTTAAAATATATTGGAGACGCTGATTTTGAATTGATTAAGAACAGAAAACGACTGTCAGCGCTCATATTGTTGAAATTAATGCTGGTGTGTTTTTTTTTTTTCCTATGAACTCTCCGGCTTAAATCGTGTCTATGAGAGTCATATAGTGGACAACAAACTAGAAAGTGTTTTTCGTTTTCTACTCCCGACTTACACACTGGGCAAATCCTTTCATCGTAAATGAGATAAGGCCTCTTATACCTACCCGTTTCTACTTCAAGCTTATGGTTGCTAATTCTTAATTTTGTAAGCGCCACTCTGTGCTTAATATTGGTGACTTGACTTAAATATTCTTCAAAGTTATAATCCGTTTTGAACTGACGAAAGACTCTGAGTTTATTTTTATGTCTGTCGTCTTTCCTTTCATCATTGTGGAGGTTACTCCATAAAATTTGCCTCTCAATGTCATATATTCTTTGGGTTATTATTTTTCCATATTCATACCATCTTGGAGAAAGTTCATTTTGTTTCATCCAAATTATCCCCAATCCGAGTTGTTCTAAAGTAGTTTTGATTTTTATGCTCCAAAAGGCTTTTGTAGTTTTATTTTTAATTTCTTTGGTAGACTTCAGCTGAAAGTTTTTTTGGGTGTAGTTCCGACTTTATAATTTTATGCCAGAATTTAAAGCTTCTACTGCATGCTTTGCATTTTAGCGGAAACCTTCCTAACTCAGCTCTGCATGCAAGGTTACTAGCATTTTTTGTCACCTTGAGGAGCATTTTGCAAAAATGTTCCATGGGCCATGGTCTTTGGTGCTTAATATTTCGATACCCCATATCTCACTTGCGTATAGAAGTATTGGTGTAACAAGCGAGTCAAACAGTTTTATAGTTAATTTGATATTGGATGTGAAAAATTCACCCATTTGTTTTTTCATCTGAAATAGTGCCTTTTTGTTACACAAGAAATTTTAATCAAAATCTACAATGCTTTGATAGTGCCTCATTTCGATCACTGCTCTGAGGTTTGGGGTGATCTAAATAAGGGTTTAGCAGATAAATTACAAAGGCTACAAAACAGAGCTGCTCGTATCATCACTGGTGCCACTTATGACATCAGATCTACAGATGTTCTAAAGTCTCTAGGTTGGTACCCACTCCATATTAGAAGAACCTTACTGTTGGCGAATTTAATGCATAAATGCATGAACAACTAGGCCCCTGAATATCTTTCAAATTTGTTTAATTTGCTATCGGAATCGACATCACACAATCTTAGAGGCTCAACATCGAAACTTTTTATCAAAAGATTTAATGCTGAATATGGAAAGAGGAGTTTAACTTACAGGGGTGCTAAACTATGGAACAATCTTCCTCATACTGCTAGAAATGAAGCAAGTTTTACATATTTCAAAAATGCTGTTTTAGCAGATTTCATCTCAACTAGCAAGCTCTGACCTTACCTCTAGTTTTTTTTTATATTATTATTTTATTAATATTTGATATTATACATTAATATTATATCTTAGTTACTTGTCTTAGTTATATATGTTCACGACCGTCATGTAAACCAGTTTTTCTGTTGACATTATCGTGTATAAATAAAGGATGATTGATTGATTGATTGATTGGATAGATTGTTCCCTACTCTCCACAAGTGTTTTCCAGTCGAAACTGAGACGCATCTTTCAATCCTCGTATTTGCTTTTCTTGTTTTTCCATCGTGTTTCATTAGATCAGTTAGTGCAATATATAGAAACCTCACCACAACTACATCACTGTAGCTCCACGACCTAGCCTAAGTCATCCAGACCAAATTTACAATCGACATCATTCTCAAGACTAGATGTTAGACTTTCGCATTCAATTCCTTACGATATAAGGAAGATGTCTAAAAAACTTTCAAAAGCACTCAACATAAACGAGTTTTTGTGAGTGGTCTGAAAATGCCGTTGTTATAACATCCCTTTGCTTTCTAAAATGAGCCGGCAGGGAAAAAATGGAATCGTGTTTTACTCGGCCAATGCCGCCGTAAAATTTTGCTTGTATGGACGTGTAGCTTGGAAATAAATCGTGAATAGATCGAGAAAGAATTCGAGTTGTTTCTTGTCACCGCAAGGTGTTAAGAGAGCAGATATGGAACCTATATTACGAGTGTTCTTTTTCTCATTCAGTAAACACCGCTTAATAGTCTTTGTAGTTTGCACACCGACGAACAATATACGGCGTGGAAAAAAGATCTTGTTTGAAAAGTCAGCTATTTATAGCGGTGCTTTTGAGCATCATTTTATCGATTTTCCTAGCAAGGACAGCTACTACAAGTGAACTACTACCGTACAAGGAAAGGTAATTTTGGCTTCTTTCTTCCTTCCTTCCTTCCTCCCTCCCTTTCCCATAGACCATTTCTGAGTTAGCGAAAATGGTGCATTGTGGTCTAGCTTCAGTACAAACACCATACCTTATATGGTGTTGCTTGTACCGAGTCTAGACCACAATGCATCCTGTTTATCGAACTCGGAAAAGGCCTATTATTCTCTCTTTCCCTTCATTGTTTTCACATATTTTTTCGGCTCATTTTCCTTTCATTCCGTTTTCCTCAGTTTTCCTTTCCTTCTCATGCACTTTACTTCCCTTCTCACTTCTACACTTTTCTTGGTTATTATTATTATTATTATTATTATTATTATTATTATTATTTTAATGTTATATTATGATATACTATACTTTGGATTGAAAGCACTGACTTTTCACATCTATAAACGTTTTTTCCAGTCGACGAACTAGAGTCAAAACTGCCTTCAAGGCTCGGCCTTACAAAGACATAATTCAGTCCTTTTTGGAAATTTCTTTAGTCAACTATTCGGCATAGCTTCTGTTTATTTGATCTTCCTTTCATGAGCTTCAATATAGCAAACTGAACTACTAACGATCTGTGTTTAGCTTCTTTTTATTGTTCGAGGTTTTTCCAACCGCTATATTGCAAAAGTGTAGTCTAAAACAGACCAATTTTGACGAAATGTACTTGAAAGCTCTTCTACTTTTGCTTTGCCTGGTGAGATTGGATAGTGTAAAGATTTTGAAAATATCGAGTGATAATTGAAGTCGTATCAAGAGAGCATAGGTCGTATCATAGTAATGGAGAGGAATGGTTAAGAAACCTATTGTTCTATGTTTTTGTTCGTGTTTATCCATTGTTATGTGACGTTGACAGTGCACAGTGAAGGAAAAGTTTCTCCATTTGTTCACAGTATTAGGGAATATGAAAGTTTTTTCCCCTTCAAAATCGTTCTAAAATATGTATTATTTGTTAATTAATCCTATATGATTAATATTAATTGTTTATTGAAAATGAAATTGCCCTTTTCAATGCTTTCTTATTTATCATCTAGTAATTTAGCTGTATCTGCGCGGAAATATTCATCCGTATAGTTTGTGGTCATCGAATGAAAGTTTTCACTTTCAAAATGTTCATACAAGAAAATAATAAGGAAATGAGTATTTTCAGCCATACTTGCTTTGGTTCATTGTGAACCCTCAGTATCACGTGATGGTACGGTTCAACATCAAACGCAAAACAATAGCTTTGTTCTATGGAGTTTCCAAACCATTCCACTCCATTAACTATGGTTGTATCTATATTTTAGTGTCAATTGGTTTATCTTAACGTTGAGGAATGATCAGTTGTTTTAACTGAAGAATCTTTATCCCCACAAGCTTAAAGGCTCTAACTTTTATCTAATCTAATAGGTGGTAGTTAAAGGTCATTATCGTCAGCATTTAAATTTTAGCGTTACTTCGGTCCTCGTATTTTATTATACATTGTACGAAAGACCCTAACCCTATAATGTCAAAACAATAGACGACTTTCATAACTCCGTTTTTTCAGATAGAGAACATGAAGCCTTTTTACCAGAAACTATTAATGCTATCTGAGAAAATACTTCACGAAAACTATTTCCAGAAAAATTTGTAGAATTTGACTGCATACCAAAGAAGTTATGAAAGAACGAAAATAGAGTTTTGTATGTATTTAGCACTGGAAGCCTTGGTGGCCTTGTTTTGGTGCATTTTCAAAACTTCAAATGCTCACATCTTGTAAAGGATTTAATAATTTAAGTAGAAACTCACATGCCTTATCTAAATCAACAAGATCAATGATTTAAAAGGGTTTTCACTCCAAAAACATTGATTTTTAATGTTTATGCAAATTAGCAGCAGCCAGTTATGAAAGTCGTGTATTAGCATGCAAAAAAGCTAACGAAAAGGATTCTAGTGATTTAGGCATGAATAAGAACTCAGTTTTTGCAATTTGAAAAACGCGGCCGACATTCAGACAACCACTTTCTACGAGACTTTCTAAAAAAACTTAGACTTCGGCTGTGTTTACACGATACCAGACGAACATTTAACCTTCACTAAAGGTTGCACGTTAAGGGGTTCCGTTCACACGGGACTAAGCTATCGGAACGAGGACCGTACGCCTAGCCGTGCAAATTTTGATCCGTATTTTTCATATTACAATTAAGGAGAAGGTTCCGTGTAAACGGCATGTGATAAAAATTCGTCCGGCCAACCGTGTCAAAATTAAACTAAAAGGGGGCGTTTACACGGTTGGCCGGACGGATTTTTATCACATGCCGTTTACACGGAACCTTCTCCTTAATTGTAGTATGAAAAAAATATTTCCCGCTCACTACGACTAGAATTCAAGGGCTTTATCTGAATAAATTAAAATTTAACTGATTTTAAATTATATTAAAGTGTTAATTTTTGTTATATTGCAAAGTGTTTTTCTATGTATTTAATTGAATCATAGTCATATGTTTATGATATTATAACAATTTAAAAAATTTTTAAAAGGAACCTTCTCCTTAATTGTAGTATGAAAAAAATATTTCCCGCTCACTACGACTAGAATTCAAGGGCTTTATCTGAATAAATTAAAATTTAACTGATTTTAAATTATATTAAAGTGTTAATTTTTGTTATATTGCAAAGTGTTTTTCTATGTATTTAATTGAATCATAGTCATATGTTTATGATATTATAACAATTTAAAAAATTTTTAAAAGGAACCTTCTCCTTAATTGTAGTATGAAAAAAATATTTCCCGCTCACTACGACTAGAATTCAAGGGCTTTATCTGAATAAATTAAAATTTAACTGATTTTAAATTATATTAAAGTGTTAATTTTTGTTATATTGCAAAGTGTTTTTCTATGTATTTAATTGAATCATAGTCATATGTTTATGATATTATAACAATTTAAAAATTTTTTAAAAGGAACCTTCTCCTTAATTGTAGTATGAAAAAAATATTTCCCGCTCACTACGACTAGAATTCAAGGGCTTTATCTGAATAAATTAAAATTTAACTGATTTTAAATGATATTAAAGTGTTAATTTTTGTTATATTGCAAAGTGTTTTTCTATGTATTTAATTGAATCATAGTCATATGTTTATGTAATGTTTAATAAACGAGCAGGAGTGTTTTATCGGGTATGAAACACGAGGCGCAGCCGAGTGGTTTTAGACCCGATAAAACACGATCTGCGAGATTATTGAACGGCTTAGAAAACTTATGATGTTTGTTCTCATTGTGTACCGATTTTTTTACGAAATGAACCAAGTTTGATAGAGAAAATCCAAGTTAAAGTTTATGCAAATGAAGACGAATCTTTATCCGATTTAAAATCACCTTCATGGTCATGATTTCTATTGTGTTTTCTTCATGAATTATGAATGAGTTTTCTAAGTAATGTTTAATAAACGAGCAGGAGTGTTTTATCGGGTATAAAACACGAGGCGCAGCCGAGTGGTTTTAGACCCGATAAACCACGATCTGCGAGATTATTGAACGGCTTAGAAAACGTATGATGTTTGTTCTCATTGTGTACCGATTTTTTTACGAAATGAACCAAGTTTGATAGAGAAAATCCAAGTTAAAGTTTATGCAAATGAAGACGAATCTTTATCAGATATAAAATCACCTTCATGGTCATGATTTCTATTGTGTTTTCTTCATGAATTATGAATGAGTTTTCTAAGATATTATAACAATTTAAAAATTTTTTAAAACAAAGTTGAATGTTCTTATTTAAAAAACTGTAAAGCGTTATTGAAATTTTAAATTATTATTATTGTTATTATTATTATTATTATTATTATTATTATTAATTCTGACACAATAACATATATTAGAACAAAGTTGTCGTTTGAGATTTTGAAAGCTGTAATTACATGCATTAGAGGCTCCCGCACTCCTTTTTATAAGAACAACGAAAGTGACTTTCTATTGGACTTTAGCATTAATACTAACCTTGCCGATATTAGATAATTTTAGACTTTTTTATAATGCTTGTTTTTCATTTTGTTTTTTTCTAGTTTTTTGTAAATAGTAACTTTTTCTCTTTAAATTTTCACAAAGTACATAATGTAAATATTCTTTATTATTATTATTATTATTTTTTAATGATTTACAAACTTATTATTATTATTACATTATTGTTATTAAAATTTTTTGTTTATTATTAACTAATTTATTTTTTTATTTTTTTCTCGCTGTTTATTTGAAGCGCAATCACATCTTCAACTTTTGAAGTAAAGACAATCGAAAGCAGAATATGATGAAGAGCTGTTTGGTTTTTGTACTGTTTATAGTCGTTTTGTGTGTCTACCAAGCAAGGGACGTTAAAGGTAAGCCTGCCTTACCTGATTATGAACGACGAAGCAAGAATCCAGGTGTCTTAAGGAAAACTGAAGAAACAAGTCAAAGTAACTTGGATACGTCATTGCCAATAGTAGCTGTTTCCACACAGTTGTTCCATCCCAGAAAAAGGTGTTTCACCAAAAGATGCGTCGACAAAAGAGAGGAAAATTCTAAGTCGACTGAAATGACAAAAAACCTGAGATCAATCGTACAGAACTATGAAGAGCAGGACCCTCAACGGCCACCATGTCATAAAGGACGTTGCCCGTCACGAGATTCCGCAGACTTCAAACTATACTACCAAGAACCCCGCAGCGTGCTATAAGACCTCCGTGCTTTAAAGGAAGGTGTCCCAACTGATCAGAGATATATGGCTTGAAATAAATAAAAAAAGAGCTTGACAAAAACGGATTTCAATTTCAATGGGATGTTTATCATAATCACCAGTTATTAAAGGACTACTACTACGATAAGAACTCAAACTCAAATTACAAATGATTAGTTTTATGCAGTTGTTAAAAGATGTTTTAGTCCGTAGGCGGCATTGGCACCATTTCAACGGTTGTGAAGCGGTTTTATCGCTAATAAAATGTCGCCACTGCATGAGATTAATACCTTTAAAAGTGGTTTATATAAAGTGATGGTAAAATATGTCTGTCTGTATCATTTGCAAATAATGCACTGATGAAGAAAAATAAAAGATGGTTCCATATCCTTCATTTCTGTGTTCAGTCTTGGTGCTTTGAAGGAGCCGTTGTTAGTGTTGTTTCTTCGGCAAAAGCTGAAAATAAACCAACAAATAAAACTGCAATTTGTTTCTTAAAAAAGAATTTTGGAAAACGTTTATATCTTGGACAGAACATGTAGTTTGAGATAGTATCTAAAATACTGTATTGTAAGAGACTTATGCAATCACATAGGGAAGAGGTCAAAACAATTGTCCGGAGTAGGGACCCGATTTAGGGGGGTGGGGTATTGCCCGCCACCACCTACCTTTTCATGGATGGGGGTGGGGGGGGTATATGCCGGTACCCACCACCTCCATATACAAGTCATTTCAAATTTTGTGTGTTGGGGGGGGGGGGGGGGGGGGGGGGTGTGTGTGGGGGGGAGGGGGGGGGGTGGTATATGCCGGAACCCACCACCTCCATACACCAGTCTATTTCACAGAATTTTCTTAATATTTCTTCTCTAGTTCGGTGGCGAAGGTCACGTGTGTGTGGGGGGGAGGGAGGTTTATTGACAGCTTCAGCCATCAACCATCTTTTACATTCGATCCGCGTTTCGAATGTAATTAGCGCTTTTTTGTCACATAAGCTTTATACAACTCAAAACAAGAGTCAGGAGGGTCATACGTCATGATTGACTATTGTTTTGGTAAAACAACGTATCATTACGAAAAAGGCTATGAAGATTGACTATTTTGCAAGCGTAATCCGAGATGAGTAACCAGGAGAATAGGAGAACGCCTTGTAATGAATCAAATAACAAATCGAAGTAGACTGACCCTGAGCACTAGAGGTTATCCACATCCTGCGCGAAAACTGAATGAAAATATTCTGAAGTTTTATTAAATGTCTGAATTTTATTGATCCTTGTGTTATTGAACACCGTGTAGGCTTTATACAAAGACAAGCAAATTGTAGCTATTCGTGTTAAATTATGATAAAAGGAGCAGTTTACAGTACAAGGCGAAAATTGATGTAATCAAGAAATACAAGCTGTTCAATGTTTCATTTCTAAAAACGTACTTATTTGAGCCCACCATATCTATGGAGTCGCTGAACGTAACAGGGGAAAAAAAAAAGACGGAACGGTTTGAGAATCATTTCGGTATTTTAAATTAAAAATGACAGAGATACCAAACATAGGGTCTTTGCGTAAAAAAAGATCTCGAAGAACAACCCTCGAGACTCTCTCTCCCTCGGCGGGGTTAGTTGAGATTTAATGTGGTTAAATTACAGGCAGTACAATCTGATTGACAAATGTAATAATTGGGGTCTCTTTGATTATACGGCAACTGGTTGTGATTGGCTAAAACGACTTTCGCCGGAAACATCTACTGATTGAGGATTTCCAGGAACATGTCAAACTATTGAGTACCATCGCGATGCATCGAAGGCGTATGACTACTTTATAGTATAATGTCCTCTTCTGGAAATGATGAAAACTTGCAGGATTCAATCTTCGAGTCCAAAAGGTTGCGCATCTTCTTAGCAATACAATGTTTTTTTCCGTTCCAAACTACTAGTAGTGTATTCTCAAACGCTAACAAGGAAATTATCACAGTCATAGGCTTCCATCAGAAAAAATCTGTTAACATTTGGTCAGCTACGATTTCAAGCTCACACCCCCTCATGTGAGCCCAAATACAAATTATGTCTCAAAAACACGGTTTTTGGATCTTTTCTCAAAATAATGACTATCTAGGTAAAAAACAGAAGTGGATTCAGTTAATTCAACTATTCACGGAATGTATCATATGGTTTAGATTTAGAAAATCGTCTCTACTTGATATAAAACAGAACCTGTAAAAAAAAAACAGAAGTGGATTTCACGGAAAACCCCGGGCTTTCCTGAACATTTTGGCATATAATTCATAGGAATTTGTTAAAATTTAGAACCGTATTTTTACTGATTTTATAAGCTCACACTATCTGTTGGCCTATACATTCGCCTCTTATGGTTTCTTAGGTTTCGTAGCCTCGAAAACACGCTCACTACTAGTTAGCGAAAGAACAGAAGATTTACGGGTCATTTAGGATGTTTAGGCACGCAGTTTACTTGTGCTATATAACTTTACTTTTAAAAACAATCTTTTGCTTTGGAAAGAGAGGAAAAAGACCGAAAAGAGCAAATATTCCAAATGTATGGGCAATTTTTTCCAATGAACAATATCGAGACGAAGCTAATTTTTACACGAATGTAGCTCAACCTGAAATCATCCTCAGAAGTCATATTCAGGAACCCAGTGTTAAAGTGTTTCTTGGCTCCGTCAGCGACAGCATTTTGCCCCTGCGGTTCCTGAAGTTACAAAGTTACAAAGTTACAAAGTTACAGAGTTACAAAGTTACAAAGTTACAAAGTTACAAAGTTACAAAGTTACAAAGTTACAAAGTTACAAAGTTACAGAGTTACAAAGTTACAAAGTTACAAAGTTACAAAGTTACAAAGTTACAAAGTTACAAAGTTACAAAGTTACAAAGTTACAAAGTTACAAAGTTACAAAGTTACAAAGTTACAAAGTTACAAAGTTACAAAGTACAAAGTTACAAAGTTACAAAGTTACAAAGTTACAAAGTTACAAAGTTACAAAGTTACAAAGTTACAAAGTTACAAAGTTACAAAGTTACAAAGTTACAAAGTTACAAAGTTACAAAGTTACAAAGTTACAAAGTTACAAAGTTACAAAGTTACAAAGTTACAAAGTTACAAAGTTACAAAAGTTACAAAGTTACAAAGTTACAAAGTTACAAAGTTACAAGTTACAAAGTTACAAAGTTACAAAGTTACAAAGTTACAAAGTTACAAAGTTACAAAGTTACAAAGTTACAAAGTTACAAAGTTACAAAGTTACAAAGTTACAAAGTTACAAAGTTACAAAGTTACAAAGTTACAAAGTTACAAAGTTACAAAGTTACAAAGTTACAAAGTTACAAAGTTACAAAGTTACAAAGTTACAAAGTTACAAAGTTACAAAGTTACAAGTTACAAAGTTACAAAGTTACAAAGTTACAAAGTTACAAAGTTACAAAGTTACAAAGTTACAAAGTTACAAAGTTACAAAGTTACAAAGTTACAAAGTTACAAAGTTACAAAGTTACAAAGTTACAAAGTTACAAAGTACAAAGTTACAAAGTTACAAAGTTACAAAGTTACAAAGTTACAAAGTTACAAAGTTACAAAGTTACAAGTTAAGTTTTACAGTAGTTACAAAGTTACAAAGTTACAAAGTTACAAAGTTACAAAGTTAAAGACCAAATGCTCGCTGCCAAATTTCTGTCAACATGTCGTGATTTTGATGTGACGCCCCTTGTGTTTGTAACTTTGTAACTTTGTAACTTTGTAACTTGTAAACTTTGTAACTTTGTAACTTTGTAACTTGTGTAACTTTGTAACTTTGTAACTTTGTAACTTTGTAACTTTGTAACTTTGTAACTTTGTAACTTGTAACTTTGTAACTTTGTAACTTTGTAACTTGTAACTTTGTAACTTTGTAACTTTGTAACTTTGTACTTTGTAACTTTGTAACTTTGTAACTTTGTAACTTTGTAACTTTGTAACTTTGTAACTTTGTAACTTGTAACTTTGTAACTTTGTAACTTTGTAACTTTGTAAACTTGTGAACTTTGTAACTTGTAACTTTGTAACTTTGTAACTTTGTAACTTTTGTAACTTTGTAACTTTGTAACTTTGTAACTTTGTAACTTGTAACTTTGTAACTTTGTAACTTTGTAACTTTGTAACTTTGTAACTTTGTAACTTTGTAACTTTGTAACTTTGTAACTTTGTAACTTTGTAACTTTGTAACTTTGTAACTTGTAACTTTGTAACTTTGTAACTTTGTAACTTTGTAACTTTGTAACTTTGTAACTTTGTAACTTTGTAACTTTGTAACTTTGTAACTTTGTAACTTTGTAACTTTGTAACTTTGTAACTTTGTAACTTTGTAACTTTGTAACTTTGTAACTTTGTAACTTTGTAACTTTGTAACTTTGTAACTTTGTAACTTTGTAACTTTGTAACTTTGTAACTTTGTAACTTTGTAACTTTGTAACTTTGTAACTTTGTAACTTTGTAACTTTGTAACTTTGTAACTTTGTAACTTTGTAACTTTGTAACTTGTAACTTTGTAACTTTGTAACTTTGTAACTTTGTAACTTTGTAACTTTGTAACTTTGTAACTTTGTAACTTTGTAACTTTGTAACTTTGTAACTTTGTAACTTTGTACTTTGTAACTTGTAACTTGTAACTTTGTAACTTTGTAACTTTTGTACCTTTGTAAACTTTGTAACTTTGTAACTTTGTAACTTTGTAACTTTGTAACTTTGTAAACTTTGTAACTTTGTAACTTTGTAACTTTGTAACTTGTAACTTTGTAACTTTGTAACTTTGTACTTTGTAACTTTGTAACTTTGTAACTTTGTAAACTTTGTAACTTTGTAACTTTGTAACTTTGTAACTTTGTAACTTTGTAACTTTGTAACTTTGTAACTTTGTAACTTTGTAACTTTGTAACTTTGTAACTTTGTAACTTTGTAACTTTGTAACTTTGTAACTTAACTTTGTAACTACTTTGTACTTGTAACTTTGTAACTTTGTAACTTTGTAACTTTGTAACGTTGTAACTTTGTAACTTTGTAACTTTGTAACTTGTAATCTTGTAACTTTGTAACTTTGTAAATTTTGTAACTTTGTAACTTTGTAACTTTGTAACTTTGTAACTTGTAACTTTGTAACTTTGTAACTTTGTAACTTTGTAACCTTTGTAACTTTGTAACTTTGTAACTTTGTAACTTTGTAACTTTGAACTTTGTACTTTGTAACTTTGTAACTTTGTAACTTTGTAACTTTGTAACTTTGTAACTTTGTAACTTTGTAACTTTGTAACTTTGTAACTTTGTAACTTTGTAACTTGTAACTTTGTAACTTGTAACTTTGTAACTTTGTAACTTTGTAACTTGTAACTTTGTAACTTTGTAAACTTTGTAACTTTGTAACTTTGTACTTTGTAACTTTGTAACTTTGTACTACTTTGTAACTTTGTAACTTTGTAACTTTGTAACTTTGTAACTTTGTAACTTTGTAACTTTGTACTTTGTAACTTTGTAACTTTGTAACTTTGTAACTTTGTAAACTTTGTAACTTTGTAACTTTGTAACTTTGTAACTTTGTAACTTTGTAACTTTGTAACTTTGTAACTTTGTAACTTTGTAACTTTGTAACTTTGTAACTTTGTAACTTTGTAACTTTGTAACTTTGTAACTTTGTAACTTTGTAACTTTGTAACTTTGTAACTTTGTAACTTCAGGAACCGCAGGGGTAAAATGCTGTCGCTGACGGAGCCAAGAAACACTTTAACACTGGGTTCCTGAATATGACTTCTGAGGATGATTTCAGGTTGAGCTACATTCGTGTAAAAATTAGCTTCGTCTCGATATTGTTCATTGGAAAAAATTGCCCATACATTTGGAATATTTGCTCTTTTCGGTCTTTTTCCTCTCTTTCCAAAGCAAAAGATTGTTTTTAAAAGTAAAGTTATATAGCACAAGTAAACTGCGTGCCTAAACATCCTAAATGACCCGTAAATCTTCTGTTCTTTCGCTAACTAGTAGTGAGCGTGTTTTCGAGGCTACGAAACCTAAGAAACCATAAGAGGCGAATGTATAGGCCAACAGATAGTGTGAGCTTATAAAATCAGTAAAAATACGGTTCTAAATTTTAACAAATTCCTATGAATTATATGCCAAAATGTTCAGGAAAGCCCGGGGTTTTCCGTGAAATCCACTTCTGTTTTTTTTTTACAGGTTCTGTTTTATATCAAGTAGAGACGATTTTCTAAATCTAAACCATATGATACATTCCGTGAATAGTTGAATTAACTGAATCCACTTCTGTTTTTTACCTAGATAGTCATTATTTTGAGAAAAGATCCAAAAACCGTGTTTTTGAGACATAATTTGTATTTGGGCTCACATGAGGGGGTGTGAGCTTGAAATCGTAGCTGACCAAATGTTAACAGATTTTTTCTGATGGAAGCCTATGACTGTGATAATTTCCTTGTTAGCGTTTGAGAATACACTACTAGTAGTTTGGAACGGAAAAAACATTGTATTGCTAAGAAGATGCGCAACCTTTTGGACTCGAAGATTGAATCCTGCAAGTTTTCATCATTTCCAGAAGAGGACATTATACTATAAAGTAGTCATACGCCTTCGATGCATCGCGATGGTACTCAATAGTTTGACATGTTCCTGGAAATCCTCAATCAGTAGATGTTTCCGGCGAAAGTCGTTTTAGCCAATCACAACCAGTTGCCGTATAATCAAAGAGACCCCAATTATTACATTTGTCAATCAGATTGTACTGCCTGTAATTTAACCACATTAAATCTCAACTAACCCCGCCGAGGGAGAGAGAGTCTCGAGGGTTGTTCTTCGAGATCTTTTTTTACGCAAAGACCCTATGTTTGGTATCTCTGTCATTTTTAATTTAAAATACCGAAATGATTCTCAAACCGTTCCGTCTTTTTTTTTTCCCCTGTTACGTTCAGCGACTCCATAGATATGGTGGGCTCAAATAAGTACGTTTTTAGAAATGAAACATTGAACAGCTTGTATTTCTTGATTACATCAATTTTCGCCTTGTACTGTAAACTGCTCCTTTTATCATAATTTAACACGAATAGCTACAATTTGCTTGTCTTTGTATAAAGCCTACACGGTGTTCAATAACACAAGGATCAATAAAATTCAGACATTTAATAAAACTTCAGAATATTTTCATTCAGTTTTCGCGCAGGATGTGGATAACCTCTAGTGCTCAGGGTCAGTCTACTTCGATTTGTTATTTGATTCATTACAAGGCGTTCTCCTATTCTCCTGGTTACTCATCTCGGATTACGCTTGCAAAATAGTCAATCTTCATAGCCTTTTTCGTAATGATACGTTGTTTTACCAAAACAATAGTCAATCATGACGTATGACCCTCCTGACTCTTGTTTTGAGTTGTATAAAGCTTATGTGACAAAAAAGCGCTAATTACATTCGAAACGCGGATCGAATGTAAAAGATGGTTGATGGCTGAAGCTGTCAATAAACCTCCCTCCCCCCCACACACACGTGACCTTCGCCACCGAACTAGAGAAGAAATATTAAGAAAATTCTGTGAAATAGACTGGTGTATGGAGGTGGTGGGTTCCGGCATATACCACCCCCCCCCTCCCCCCCACACACACCCCCCCCCCCCCCCCAACACACAAAATTTCAAATGACTTGTATATGGAGGTGGTGGGTACCGGCATATACCCCCCCCACCCCCATCCATGAAAAGGTAGGTGGTGGCGGGCAATACCCCACCCCCCTAAATCGGGTCCCTACTCCGGACAATTGTTTTGACCTCTTCCCTATGTGATTGCATAAGTCTCTTACAATACAGTATTTTAGATACTATCTCAAACTACATGTTCTGTCCAAGATATAAACGTTTTCCAAAATTCTTTTTTAAGAAACAAATTGCAGTTTTATTTGTTGGTTTATTTTCAGCTTTTGCCGAAGAAACAACACTAACAACGGCTCCTTCAAAGCACCAAGACTGAACACAGAAATGAAGGATATGGAACCATCTTTTATTTTTCTTCATCAGTGCATTATTTGCAAATGATACAGACAGACATATTTTACCATCACTTTATATAAACCACTTTTAAAGGTATTAATCTCATGCAGTGGCGACATTTTATTAGCGATAAAACCGCTTCACAACCGTTGAAATGGTGCCAATGCCGCCTACGGACTAAAACATCTTTTAACAACTGCATAAAACTAATCATTTGTAATTTGAGTTTGAGTTCTTATCGTAGTAGTAGTCCTTTAATAACTGGTGATTATGATAAACATCCCATTGAAATTGAAATCCGTTTTTGTCAAGCTCTTTTTTTATTTATTTCAAGCCATATATCTCTGATCAGTTGGGACACCTTCCTTTAAAGCACGGAGGTCTTATAGCACGCTGCGGGGTTCTTGGTAGTATAGTTTGAAGTCTGCGGAATCTCGTGACGGGCAACGTCCTTTATGACATGGTGGCCGTTGAGGGTCCTGCTCTTCATAGTTCTGTACGATTGATCTCAGGTTTTTTGTCATTTCAGTCGACTTAGAATTTTCCTCTCTTTTGTCGACGCATCTTTTGGTGAAACACCTTTTTCTGGGATGGAACAACTGTGTGGAAACAGCTACTATTGGCAATGACGTATCCAAGTTACTTTGACTTGTTTCTTCAGTTTTCCTTAAGACACCTGGATTCTTGCTTCGTCGTTCATAATCAGGTAAGGCAGGCTTACCTTTAACGTCCCTTGCTTGGTAGACACACAAAACGACTATAAACAGTACAAAAACCAAACAGCTCTTCATCATATTCTGCTTTCGATTGTCTTTACTTCAAAAGTTGAAGATGTGATTGCGCTTCAAATAAACAGCGAGAAAAAAATAAAAAATAAATTAGTTAATAATAATAATGATAATAATAATAATGATAATAATAATAATGATAATAATAATAATGATAATAATAATAATAATAATAATAATAATAATAATTTAAAATTTCAATAACGCTTTACAGTTTTTTAAATAAGAACATTCAACTTTGTTTTTAAAATTTTTTAAATTGCTATAATATCATAAACATATGACAATGATTCAATTAAGTAATGTTTAATAAACGAGCAGGAGTGTTTTATCGGGTATGAAACACGAGGCGCAGCCGAGTGGTTTTAGACCCGATAAACCACGATCTGCGAGATTATTGAACGGCTTAGAAAACTTATGATGTTTGTTCTCATTGTGTACCGATTTTTTTTACGAAATGAACCAAGTTTGATAGAGAAAATCCAAGTTAAAGTTTATGCAAATGAAGACGAATCTTTATCAGATATAAAATCACCTTCATGGTCATGATTTCTATTGTGTTTTCTTCATGAATTATTAATGAGTTTTCTAAATATATAGAAAAACACTTTGCAATATAACAAAAATTAACACTTTAATATCATTTAAAATCAGTTAAATCTTAATTTATTCAGATAAAGCCCTTGAATTCTAGTCGTAGTGAGCGGGAAATATTTTTTTCATACTACAATTAAGGAGAAGGTTCCGTGTAAACGGCATGTGATAAAAATCCGTCCGGCCAACCGTGTAAACGCCACTTTTTAGTTTAATTTTGACACGGTTGGCCGGACGAATTTTTATCACATGCCGTTTACACGGAACCTTCTCCTTAATTGTAATATGAAAAATACGGATCAAAATTTGCACGGCTAGGCGTACGGTCCTCGTTTCGATAGCTTAGTCCCGTGTGAACGGAACCCCTTAACGTGCAACCTTTAGTGAAGGTTAAATGTTCGTCTGGTATCGTGTAAACACAGCCGAAGTCTAAGTTTTTTTAGAAAGTCTCGTAGAAAGTGGTTGTCTGAATGTCGGCCGCGTTTTTCAAATTGCAAAAACTGAGTTCTTATTCATGCCTAAATCACTAGAATCCTTTTCGTTAGCTTTTTTGCCTGCTAATACAGCCGTTTTGGATACGGATGGAAGTGCAAGAAACGGTTGTTAACGCAGGCTTATCACGTGACTGTGGGATTTGTTTTGTGACAGAGAGAAAATATGGTGTAATAGTCCTAAAATAAATAAATACGTTAATTTTTAAAACTATTATCGAAATTTTGCGAAACTTTGCTCCTGTTGCATTTGACGCAGGCTATTCACTTGACCGTGCGGGGATTTGTGAGAAAATATTATGTACGTCCGTATGATGATGATGGTGATGATGATGATGGTGGTGGTGGTGGTAGTAGTGGTGATGATGATGACGATGGGGATAATGGAGATGATAATGATGGTGGTGATGATGACGATGATGATGGTGATGGTCATGATATGGTCATGATCTGTTGTGGAGATGGCGATGGCGGTGATAACAAATGTTACATGACGATGATGAAAACGGCTGCTAAAGGCATCTTTACATGCTTTCAGCTCGAAGCCGTTGAGCTGCGCCACTGCTGTACTTGCGGTGGTGATAAGCGATGTCGTTTTTCTTTCTATAATGATAACTGTAATGATGACGATAATGACGAATTTGATAATTTTTTTACTTATATTTATTAGCTTTTATCCCTAAATTTTTAGAATTATTATTGCTACAATTTTATATTGCTACTATATTATTATTATTATTATTATTATTATTATTATTATTATTGTTGTTGTATTTTTTTAATTGTTTGTACATAATTACGTAATTCAGCCCATGGGCTGATATAAAATTTTCAACGAAAATCTATCTAAATCTATCTAAATCTAAATGAATAAAGTAATACAAAAAAGTCTTTATTCCTGGTTAGGGTTAGGGTTAAAAAGGGGAATGCTGTAAAACATTGGCCAATGACTCCAATGTCTTGTGTAAAATAGTGCTATCAGTGTGCAACATCCGAATTCCAATCATTTGCTTTCATTTTCAGCACGGTTATTGTATTGCCCCCTTTTAGCCCTAACCCTGAATGACATGAGCGTATGTTGGGAATTGACGTATTGATAAAAAGGTAAAGAAGTTATCGTCCAAGAGAACGCGAGATCCGGGCCTGGTTCACGACGCCTAGAGGACGAAGGTAGGCCCAGAAATGCCAAGTGTTCTCAAGGAGGAGTATGTTGTGTTGGGAGAAAAACAAAATCTTAACCTCAGAAGATCGTAACAACAAAACTACTCTAGACATTTTAAACTTTGATTTATTTTAGTGCCTTGGCGGGTATTGTCCGCCTTGTCACGTTGGGACGCATGTGGTCGCGCAAGCGTGGTCCCTATCCGTTGTTCGCCTAAAATCGTCTGGAGCTAATTATCGTTGCGTTCTAGCACGGATTTTGACTTAGAGGCGTTCAGTCACAATCCAACAGAAGACAGTTTTTCAGCCAAGTGCAAATGCCAATTGTCTGATTCTGCTAGGTTCCACCCGTACTGAGCAGAATTACTATTGCAACAACACTTCATCAGTAGGGTTAAAACTAACCTGCCTCACGACAGTCTAAACCCAGCTCACGTTTCCTGTTAGTGGGTGAACAATCCAACACTTGGCGAATTCTGCTTCGCAACGGACTATAGCATAATTCGGTTGTCTCAAGCTCTTGTTAGTTTTCTTCTTAGACAAAAAAAGAATGTCACATATCGTTATGTAAGTGTTATTTTTATGGGTGAACTAATTATATTTGTCAGATAAAAGCGGTGGAAATCTCCAGCTAGCAAGCGCCTGCCGCTAAATAAAACACATAGACAAATTGTAGATTTTCCCTTTCGACTTCCAGTCGGCAGTATACCATTAACTACAAGGCGCCAGTAATAAACAAAGAAATAATTGTCTGGTACTATTTTTAGCAACTGTAAAAAAAAAAAAATTCATTACTTTTTACGATACAACAATCATATTATCTTGTATCATGAATGCCAAAGATTATTCCACCCCCCCCCCCCCCCCAATAAAAACACTTGGATATGTCTTATTTGGTCTTCTTACCCAAATTAGGCACTAAATAGTAACCGTACGAAATAGGTAAAATAGGTGAATCTATTATAAAAATAGAAATTACTACAAATCAACAAGTATAGCCTTCATGTAAATTTTATGTAAAAAATAATTTACAAACTATGTAAATTGATTTACATGGTATTTACATTGTATGTAAATTAGAGGATCCTGTAATTATGCTGGAAATTAAATTTTTCAAAGATTCGCAACCCTGTAAATGTATTTTTGATTTTTCCTATTTATTTTGCACATTGTAAAATGTCTGGAAACCTGCTGTAAATTTAGTTCGATAGAAACATGTAAAACCCCTGTAAATATAATAAAGGGGGCCTGTAAAAACCCTGTAAATGCAATAAAGGGGGCCTGTAAAAACCCTGTAAATGCAATAAAGGGGGCCTGTAAAAACCCTGTAAATGCAATAAAGAGGGCCTGTAAAAACCCTGTAAATGCATACTTTAATTATGTTATGGTATTCCTGTGGTAACGAGAGAACGAGAAGCACTGGTACAATAAGATACAAATGTGGCTTTCGAAGCTTTTTTCGTCTTTATGTGGAGAGTAGTATAGGGAATGGGGGTTCCAAAACAACGACCACTGGAGGATTACCCGTCTAAAGTACCCTCCTTGATTTAGTCCGGAATTACCCGCATCCCACTGAAACAGGTTTAAATATGTTAGTCTATATATGGAGTGCGAAGATTGTAAGAGAACTTTTAAGAAAGAAGCAGATTTGAAGAAGCATTTGAAAATGAAGACGAAATGTATGAGTAGTTATGATTGTAAGTGTGGTAAGAAGTTCGATACAAAGGTTAAATTGTATTGGCATTGTCAGGATTGCATATATAACTACGACGATCTAAAAAGTGCTTGGTATTAGGTATAAGATATTTCCTATTATATATGGAATCCCAAACCAATTTTGAAACGGTGTCAATACCCGGCAACGGTGAGATTGACGTCAGACAGTTTTGGCGACAGTCAGAAAGGAAGGTTAAAAGGACGCTCCGAAAAGGTATAGAAGAATTAGGAGCCCTGAAAGCGAGTATAATGGTAGAAGTAAGTCTATCAAAAGATGAGGTAACAACAACAGCAATGTTGCGATCAAAGTCACTGGTCATATTAGAGTCCACGAACTTAAATAGATCACTTAGTGAAGCCTTAGAAGCAATTATGGAGTCGCTGTCTAACTACACGA
This sequence comes from Actinia tenebrosa, assembly GCF_029948245.1. NCBI lineage: Eukaryota > Metazoa > Cnidaria > Anthozoa > Actiniaria > Actiniidae > Actinia > Actinia tenebrosa. Next base: position 696,961 of record NW_028292574.1, on the reverse strand, counting down.
AAGAAGGATCAGGTTGGACAGTAGAGGAGGTAGAAGGAATGGAAATTAGCATGGCAAGGTACGTACCAATACGAGGAGGAAGTTACGTACCGCTGCCAACGTGGGTAGAAAGGAAGAAGGCAATTGTCAACGTGAAAAACGAAGACAACCGATGCTTTATGTGGGCAATAAGGTCCGCGTTGTACCCAGTAGATAACAATCCATGTCGAACAAGCAATTACCCAAGCGACGATTTGGAGTGGGATGGTGTGGAGTTCCCAATGCAGTTGATAGATATTCCAATATTTGAAGAAGAGAATGATCTAGCAATCAATGTTTACGGGGTCAGAGACCAGACGATAGTACCATTAGTGTTGTCAAAGTCCAAAAAAGAGCGCGTGCACCTCTTTTACCACGGTGGGCACTACTCATGGATTAAACATCTTAGCAGACTCTTCTACAGACATACTAAGCATAAAGGTAAGAAGTACTTCTGCGATTGTTGTTTACTGTCATTTACATCCTTAAAGACCTTAAAGAACCACGATGAGATTTGCCGTGGAGTCGAGGATGTAGCACAGCGCATACAGCTACCCACCCAAAAGGAATTAGAGTACTCAGACCACAAGAAGCAAACCAAAGTACCGTACGTCATTACGCAGACTTTGAAGCAATTATAACCAAGGAAGATCAAAAAAATGGTGCAACGAAAAGATTAGGATTACATGAGATTTGCTCTTACGGGTACATTGTAGTGCGATCCGATGGTCAGACGGATGGACCAGTCATTTACAGGGGTAAGAATGCAGCCAACGAATTCCTAGACGCGCTGAGGGAAGAGGAAGAGAAGATAAGGAGACAATTAAGGAAACCAAAAAAGGTAGCATTCACCAAAGAATGTCAGGAAGCATACGCTAAGACAAAGAAATGTCACGTATGCAAGCAGAGACTCCTACAATACGGTAGACAAGCCAAGAAAGCTTGGGATGAGGATGGTAAATATCTTGGAGAAGCACACTTTAAGTGTGGTACATACCACAAGAAAGGTGAGAAAGCAGGGAAGCCATCAACACCCTGCATCCATTGTCACAAAGCGTTTGGAGAAGACTTCTACATGGATAAGGTACTGGATTGCGATCAATCGACGGGTGAATACGTAGGAGCAGCCCACTGGAGATGCAGAACTCACATAGACCCAGACATGGAGATTCCCGTGTTCTTTCACAACCTTCGCGGGTATGACTCCCACCTGCTCCTACAAGGAACAGACGGTTCCGACGTAAAGTGTATACCTAATAACAAAGAGCGATACATGTCCGTAACTGTGGGTAGCTAAAGTTCCTAGACTCACAGCAATTCATGGCGGACTCCTTAGCAAGCCACGTGAAATACAACACGGAGTTCCCCATTTCCAGTCAATACGGCGCAGAAAGGAAAGGAGTTTACCCATACGAGTACATGGATTCCTGGGAGCGCTTTGAAGAGTCCTTACCACCTAAAGAGAGATTCTACAACACCTTAACAGAGTCTGGTATAAAGGACGAGGAGTACCAGCATGCGTTAGATGTGTGGCAGAAGCATGATTGCCAAACGATGGGGGACTACCACGACATCTACTTACGTTCAGACGTTGTTCTACTAGCAGACGTTTTCCAAAGCTTCAGAAAAATGGCAATGGAATACTACGGGCTGGATCCAGCGAACTTCTATACAGCTCCCGGGCTTAGTTGGAGTGCGCTGTTAAAGAAGACAAACGCGCAACTGGATTTACTAACGGAATACGATATATACCGGTTTATGGAAGACGGTATTCGTGGTGGTGTTTGCGGGCCCAGCAGACGATACGCAAAAGCAAACAATCCCACAGTAGAGTACGATCCAGAGAAGCCAACCACATACATATTCTACTTAGACGCTAACAACCTCTACGGTTGGGCAATGTCGCAGTACTTACCCGTAAGAGATTTCGAATGGGACCCAGTGAAACCGATAGACTTCTACATGCAGGTAGGCAAAGAAGACGACAAAGGTTACGTCTTAGAAGTGGATTTGGAGTACCCAGAGCACCTACACAACGCACACGATGAGTTTCCCCTTGCCCCAGAGACAATAGAGATACCATTTACGCAGCTAAGCTCACTACAAAAGCAAATGTGCCCCGGATAGAAACCGTATAAAAAGCTAACTATGAATCTGATGAATAAGAAGAAGTACGTGGTGCATTACCGCAACCTGCAGTTCTACGTTAAGCACGGCATGCGGGTAACCAAAATACATCGCGTGTTAAAGTTCACACAGGAGCCGTGGATGCGCCCTTACATTGACTTTAACACACAAAAGCGAACGCAGGCAAAGAATGACTTTGAGAAGAATCTCTTTAAATTGATGAATAACAGTGTATTTGGTAAGACCATGGAGAACATCCGCAAAAGGGTAAGCATAAAGATAGCCAGCAACAGAGAGGACGCAGAAGCATACGTCTCCCAGCCTGGATTCGTTAGATACGTAGAGATGTTAGACTTCTACGTGATTCATATGAAGAAGGCGAACCTATTCCTGAATAAACCCGTATACACGGGGTTCACAGTGTTAGACCTATCAAAGCTGCTAATGTATGAGTTTTACTACGACAAGCTAAAACCGAAATACGGTGATAAGTGCTGCCTCTTATACACCGACACCGATTCCTTGATACTAGAGGTGCAGACGGAAGACATTTACAAGGATTGCCTACCCGACATTGACGAGTACGACACCAGTGAATACCCAAAGGACCACTTTCTTTACTCTGCGAAGAATAAGAAAGTAATCGGTAAAATGAAGGATGAGATGAAAGGAAAACCCATAGTAGAGTACGTGGGGCTGAAACCAAGGATGTACAGCGTGCTAAAGTTAGACGGTGTAGAAAAGAAAGCTAAAGGCGTAAAAAAATACGTGGTTAAGAAGGACATCACGCACGAGTCCTACTTGAAGGTCCTGCGTACGCGTAAGGAGCAGCGCCACGAGATGAACTCCTTACGCAGCTACGGCCATCAGATACATAGCATCACCCAGGAGAAGGTGTCACTGTCCGCATTTGACGGTAAGAGGTGGATGTGTGATGATGGTATCCATACAATAGCATTCGGACATCACACGATAAGCAGTTCTTCTTTGACGAACCCACGCGTGGGACCATCATGAAGATAATACAAGATGGGCTGACCCTTCTTAGCTATCGCACTTTGGATCTGGTAAGTTTCCAAAGACCAATTAGGATCCGTAGCTCTTTTGGATCCTCCTTCTAATTCACCCGGCTCATAGAGATATCGAACCGTGACATTACCTATTTTCTTTTCCTGGGGGAAGACCGCCCTTGAACTTCTGACGTAGGACTTGTGTTCCACGTGTTTCTTTTTTATGGCATCCTTGGGTTTTATTCCCGTAGCCGTGGCCGCCTCGTTGTTCAAAGCCACGATGACCTGGGGGAGCCTCTGGGTCCATTCCCTGTTGCGTTTGGAGGGATCTTCCAGCTCTTTCCAATACTGGTACCCAAAGAGACGCTCGGCCAGGGTCTTATTGAATCTTTCGACAATGCTCTGACCCCTGTGGTAATCTGCTTCGGCTCTCCTAATCTTGGTGCTGTGGTCTTTCAGGGTCTTGGTAACCACACCCATGAACTCAGTCCCCGCATCCACTTGCAGCAGCTTGGGCCATTTCAAAACGCGCTTATAAATCCTACCTAGGGCTTCTGCGACTTCCCCAGAATCCTTGCTGGTTATGGGTTCGGCGTCCTTGTATCTGCTTGCGATATCAACTACGGTCAAGGCGTATCTATAGGTCTTTCTTCTTACCTTGTCGTGCGGCAAGAAGAGCAAATCTGCCTGATGAACCTCGTTAGGGGCATTTACGGTGAAGCTGGGCCTGGGAATGTAGTTGGGCACGGGAAGATAAACCTGCCAGAGGGTTTGTTTTCTTAACCAGTTCTTAGCTGTTTCTTCTGATACCCTGGCCGCGGCTGCAAGTTTCTTGATAGCTGACGCTCCTCTCCAATAGCCTTCAGGCCCATAGTAAATCCTCTTGAGTTTGTTCTCTACGCGGGGCATTATATGAATTCCAAAACAAGATTGATCTTGCGTCCGTTGAAGTCCACCGCCTCTCCGTCCACTTTAATGGTGATGTTTATGCTTTCTACCAATTCGCAAGGCAAGTCATAGCTCAAAGAAATGGGAGTGTATTTTACCAGATCAAATGGATTGCCTTTGGGCAGAAACTTGGACATAAGAGAAGAGTTTTTTCCATCGCTGTAGCTATGAACCAAGTCGCAATAGACTTCATAAGAGGATGCGACTTTCCAATTTACAGGTATGGCCGTGTTGGTAATCGTCTTACCCGAGGCACGTAATAAGGACCCCAATGGGTCAAACTTTCCAAAAGTTACTGAATAGTTTGGCATATTATGTTTGAGGGTCATTTCGTGTGGTAATCCTGTGGTAAGAGTATAACCGCGCTTGGCAAGCTCCTTAGCAAGGGTGATTGGTGTGTAATGTCCATCGGGTAGCGTTACCAGTTGATAACTGCCGGGCCCATTAAGTACGTTGACCATGCCCCCAATTAGGTTATACCAAGAATTGTACAAAGAGCAACTAACCAGCCGAACCTTATGTGCTTTAATGGGGGGATTCAAGTAAGTGGTAAAGTTATTCTTGTCGCTTTCCAAAAAGACGATCATATATTAGACTAAATACGCCAAAGCTACGCCTCCGGCCAGCCCTGCAACTCCTACAAATACCAGCTCATTGTCTTTTTTTTTTTTTTTAGAAAGCTGGTAGTAATTCTTAAACTGAGGCTTTCTCATTCTAAAGTCGGGGTGCGCCTGTGCATAAAGTTTAAAGGCGTAGTCTGTGTTTTCGAAGTTCTTATCCGCCTGCATTTTGTCTTGGTAATTCTTATCCAACCAATCCCTGTAAGCTTGTCTTTTTTCATTCCAAGCCGCTACATCCCGCTGATACTTTTCCAGCGCCAAGTCGTGTCTCTTCCTTTCAGCAGCGCCACTATGATCGCCTCTAACTAATCTATCCAAATACTGGCCACCATAATTAGCTCCAGTGAATGCTAAAGCTGCGATAACTCCACCCGCAACCACACTAACCATTTATATGTTAGGCAGGTACTTTTCCTTCTGTAAATAGTCATTTACCATGATAGCCCCGCCAACGGCAGCGGTCATCTTAGTAAAGCCAGCGAAGCTCTTACTTGGGTCTTCGGTAAATTCTTCCTTGAGCACCTTCTTACCTACCCAACCAATACCAGCAACGATACCCGTAATGATAGCAGCCTCTTCAACAGTTTTCAATATTGCGGACGACATTATATTACAATGTTAGAAGGTTATTCCATTACAGGTATTTTACTTCTCTTAGGTATATAAACAGCCTCTAATTCTACTTTTGGTTTTACAGCCTTCCATTGCAAGTAAAGGCTACCTGCTGCTATGATGACTCCTAACACGCCAATGACGTATCCTGGATTAATGAAGGATTCCTCTTCTTCCACCTTTTCCTCTTTTTTAGCTTTATTCTTCCTGTTCATCTCTGCGAGCTTCTTTCCGGCAGCGACTCTACCTGGAGATTAAACCTTGGTAATCTTCTGCTCCTCTACTTGAGGGGTTTCCTCCGCCTTCGATTCACTCATTTATACTAAGGACTTGAAGGACTTGACTAAGTACTTAAGGATGACTTAACTAGGTACTTATGGCGACCTGAGTAACTCCCGTGGATGACTTAACTAGGTACTTGATCAGGTACCTTGGCAAGTGCTGCCTTGAATACCTTTTCGACGTCTTTATCCTTCTTAAAGTCCTTCCTGGACACCAGTACCTCATTCAAGTCGACATGCTGAGCTACGTGAAGTGCCGCAGAGGCGACTGCCATTAACTTACCACACTTCAACGACAACCACCCACAGGTTATTTTAAGTTCTTGGGATATGACATAGTCATCTCTTATGTCCTTCTGTAGTTGCTCCACGTCGTCTATGGGCAGCGTAAGTCCAAGCAATTTAGTTGCCAGCTTAATGGCGGAGTCTGCTACGGCATCCGTGGTCTTACTTGCAAGGGCGGCCTCGTACCTCTTATGGAACTTCTTAACTTCCTCCTCCGACAACTTATTAACTTGCTCATGGGTAAGTTCCTTGCCTATCATTTCCTTACACTTCCCAGATGACACAAGGATGTTAAGTTGTTCCTTAAGGTTACTTTTGTCTAACTGTGTGGGGGCTTCATCTATCAGCTGCTCAATCTCCATATATATTAACGTCATACGGAAACCTCAAAGAGAAGATCATCTTGGAATGTTGGTGTGTTTTTAAATGCCGCATTTATTCATACAGCTTTTCCTTGCTTATCTCACCGCCATAGTCACTTAAGATGGTTTCTAGGTCAGACTTATTCGGAGTATAAAATACGACAAGTGAACCTATGTTTTCCCTAAAAGGCTTAGAGACACTGGTAAGCTGCTGCGAGAGCAACCAAACGCTGATATTATCATGTCTACCGCTGAAAGCGAGTTTAACGAGCTCCGACGTGCGTCTTTTTACGTCGTCCCCACAGGCGATGTCGTCCAATATTAGCAAGGTTTGCGTACTCACTCGTCGAGTCTTACGAGACGAGAATTGCTTATGCCAAAACTTAAGGTGGCTGGATAACTCATTGGGGTCTAATATATCTACGAAGAAGTCGTCATCTTTTACTCCTATGCCCGTCCAGGTGCGGTTGTTCACGTAGGTGGGGCAAAGCAGCACTATGTAGGCAAATCGGTATCTAAAGGGTCCTAATAGCTGCTCTACTACGAATTGGGTCTTTCCGCAGCCGGTGGGTCCTACTATCAGAGCGTTACAAGGAATATGGTTCGGATCCATTGTATATAATGGAGCCCGTGGAAGCAGTCAAAGAGATGGTCAACGTCGCCAAAATGAAGTCAGATCTGGAAAGGACGGTAGAGATACAAGGGGAGGAAATAGACCGGCTGAATGGACGTGTAAAGGAGCTGTATGAGGAAATGTGCGGTCTAAAGCGCGCAGAACGGTTTGGCGCGCTGATAACGATGGCAACGTGGGCAAAGGAGTCCGTCGTGGACTTTATGAAATACCCAATCTAATATTAATATATGAACTGTATTACATGTGAACCCCCTGCAGACTGCATCGTTAAAAAAGAGTCGCCGACCCTCATTGTCGACCACTTAAACGACGCTTTAGACGCGCCTAACTACATAGAGGCGAAGGAAGGACGCACTTTGCGACGTCAAACGCCCAACGGCCATCCTTCTTCCCATACGACCTCAGATGCGTAAGCTCCTGCCCTTCGATGACGTAACGAACGCGATCTGGCGCCCACAGGCTGTACGTGACACCTTCATGCACCAATAACAACCGTAGCCTGTCAATATCTTCAAAGGCTACATAATTTTTTATTTCATACGTAACACCCTCCTTTAAGTCTCTCCAGTGTATTTGTCTTACAGCATTAAACTCCATATATTCTATGAAATATTTTAAGGTGTTTTTTTAAAGTGTCCGTGTTTTTAAAGCGCTTGCAGCACCATCTACATGGTAAACGCATTCCTCGTGCATACTCCGTGATGGCTCTGCAGATGTCGTCGTAATCATTGCTTTTCATCACTTTGTACCCATTTTGCTTATAGCTGTCCAACAGGTGACGTTGATCCTCAGATAATACCCCGTTGCCTTTAGGTGTCTTCAGCTCGATGCAGAAACCACGGTATCGCACGTGTGCATTAAGGATTAAAAAGTCGGGCTGACCGCGTTGATATCCTTTCTGCCAACACTTTATACGTTTGCCGGCCGAATCATGTAGTTCACCTAGACCAGGGGCAGCGAGCATTTAAGGGTAAAACTTGCGGATGTAGTCCACTACTTTCTTATGCAGGTCGAATTCATTTTCGATCTTGAATACCAGCTTGTTAGGACTGTCAAAACGCCGCTCTATTGCGTACTTACCAGTCTTTCTTAATGCTGGTAAGACCTCTTCAAAGACCCAATCTTGGAACTCCTATGCCTTTAGCATCTTAGAGTTAAATATCAATTGATACAACCCAGATTCGGTTACGTACAGGGAATCTGGGTGTAAGTTGGAAGGGAGGTGATTCGCCTCCCTTCTAAGTTCACTAAGTTTTATCTTATACTTATCGCGAACGTGCACCTTAATAGCATCCTTAGGGTCTGCGTATTCCAACGTCAAAGCCACCTCCTTCGCTTTAAAGTATAAAGTTTCGCCTTGCACTATGCATTGCAGTTTGGTGTTTTCTTTGCAGAAGTTGCGTAACATGGTATATCTGAGAAATATTTTAACTTTTTTTCTTCTTAAGGATGAATGAGCACAGCGAATGAATCAATATGCAACGCTCTTCAATTGACTCATTTCTACGCTTAGTTGCGCATCAGACACGACGAAGATGTACGCATTAACTTTGAAGTCGGTACCGGTTCCTTTGGTACGGTTGATCTCAAGGGTAATCCCATCCTGCGTATTTACCAGTCGCATACCCTGACCGTGTATGGTTTCATCGTTGGTGGTACGCATGTCAATCCATAAGGCGTACTTATCCATGAAGAACTCCTCAGGACTCACCTGGTCACCAAACTTACGCATTGCCTCCCTGTACACGTCTGCGGGCTTTATTCCCTGGGAGTAGACCTTGTTAGGTACTCCGTTGATGCTAACGCCAACGTTGGTAATGTTGGGGTTAAAGAACGCCTCGGAGTCTCTACCACCCGCGGTATACGTTTTTGCGAACAGCACCATTAACCCTGTAAGGCTGCGTCGGGGTATGTTAATGCTTTCATTGATGACCTCGGGGCCGTTATTTTGGAAGCTAAACGTCTTGTACATCACTACATGGTCGTATAGGAATGCCTTACCTGAGCTGTATTCCATACCTGCGCTACGAGCCAGCTCTTCACTGTATAATGTTTCGTATTGCAGCTCTAGGTTGGTGATGGAGTATGGGGTTGTTGTGCTAGGTGCGGCACTTAGCCCACCGATGATGTTGTTGACCTCTGCTAAAGTTACTTCAAACTGTAGTTCACTTAATTGTCTGGGGTAGTACACACCATGACTCGTAATTACTTCAAAGTCCAGGGGAATGACATACTTGGTACCATAGGCGGTCTTTATTTCCGTTGCCTTAGCTACTGCCGTTTCTCCGCTGGAGTCCGTAGGTTGCGTTTTCGTAGGCGTACGCACCTTACGCAGAATAACACTACCAATTCCTTGTTCTATCCTTTGAGCACGGTCGAAGGCCGTCAACCACAAATCTTTGTACGTGGCGTACAAATCGTACCTGTTTAAGTCCAGCAAGGATTCCCCGGCAAACTTGACCCTCATCTTAGAGACAAGGTTGCGGCCCACGTTATTTACGATGATCCTTTCGTCTGTGGGGTCAGACTGCACCGCTAAGTCGAACCTTAAAGCCAAGGTGCTAGGAGCCAATACTAGGTTATCCGTTAGGCGGGGTACGCCTACGTACAAGGTTTCTCCAGGCTTTGCGCTGCTGGGGGTAAAGGTAACCCTATGAAAGGTGCGTTCTGCCTTTAGTCCGCCAACCTGCTTAGGTAATACGTTGGGGTTTAACTTTGAGCTTATCATATATAATGGAAGTTGAAGACTTTGACCCCACCACGGAAGAAGGCCAAGTCGACATTAATGACGAAGAATACGACGCATGGACCCAAGGCGCGGAAACCGACCCCCTAATCTACGACATGGCCCTAGAAAACAAGTACGGCAGTAGGTGGAAAAGCTTCAAGACCTCCTTGAATCGCATGTGGCAATCAAAGAACCGCGGCAGTCCCGTCCCTGAGTACTTGGAGCTTCAAAATATAAGTGAACAGGGGGAAACCGTAGAGTGGGCAACGCAAGAACTGAGGATGCGTTATCCCCGTTTCGAGGCCAACGACATAAGGCTCACAGAACGCGGAAACAAAGAGGCTTCCCGGAGTGCGTTAGAAAGGTTGGAAACCTTAAACGAAAGGGTCGCGTTAGAAAAACGCGCTGAGGGGCTACAAGAAACGTTGGAAGAAAGGGAAGCAGATTACATGAGACAGAACCAACTGCTCGCCGATGCTCAAAAGAGAGAACTTGATGACAAAAATCAGCTAATAGTACAGATGAGAGAACAAAGAGACAATGCCCTGCGTGATAGAGACCAAGCCCAAAAGGCCTTTGATCTTGACCTGCAAGACCTGGACATGAGCAAGGAAGAAGCTAAAAACTTGCATATCACCATAACCGGCTCTTTGGAGGAACGGTGGCAGTTGGTTGCCGAAATTAACACCAAGGAAGAGCAAATCCGGCAAAGAGATCAGGCCATTGAAGACTTGGAGGGGCAAATAGAGCGGCAACAGGAAATAATTAATGACCAGACTCGTCCCGAAGAGGAAAGGGAGGTAGCCCAAAGGGAATCAGAAACCCTAGAGGTGCGCCTTGCGGAATTACAGGCACAAAAGGAAAACCTGGAAAAGGAGTTGGGGCTTACCACCAAGGAAAAGGTAAAAAGGACCCTTTTGAAGTATGGCGTTCCCCTTGCATTCGCGGTTGCTATTAGCACCGTAGTAGGAGTAATCCTTAGCACGCTTAAGGCTACAGGCGCAGGTGTAAAAAAACTGGGTTCTGGTTTGACGAACTTAGGGAAAAAAATGGCAGCCGGTCTTCCTGGGCTGCTGGGTTCTGTCGTTTCATTGGCACTTAGGGCCGGCGGAGAACTATTAAAGTTCGTGGGGAATAACATTTGGATCTTGGTAGTAGCTATTGGAGTGGTACTCCTGAAGAAGGTGAAGGGTTGATCTTGTCCTTCTCATCGGGCGGTGTCCTGCTTTGAGGATAATGAAAGACAGTATTAGCACCACCCTGGTATTTTGGAACTAGCGGCAACACACTCATGGTAGAAATGGGTTTATGACTCCAGACTGCATTAGCAGGCCTGCGACCTACGCGATTTATCCCAAACTTACCGTCATCAGAAGTGACTTGCAACTTAGCATATTTACAATTGGCTAGCATATGAAAAGTCACTGGCGTTAGGTCTTCAGTGGACCCAGTGTAGGGCTCCATCGAAAAATGGGTAACTTTCCTAGTGTTCGTTGAAGTTCGATAAGGAAGTAGGGGCTTATTATTTTCATCGATAAGTCTAAACCCCACATTTGCATGCGCGTTTGCGTTAATGCTAATAGTGCAAATGACCAATGCAGTGCCCCCAACTTCAACCCACATTCCAACGTCATGCCAAGCGCCGTTGTCATATCCTTCTTCATCTAAGCCATGGGTATAGCGATTCATATATCCCAGGCAATAAAGTTACCTTCTAGAGGCTTATTACCGTCTAAGTGCTAATGGTCATGTGGTTATAAATAGTATTCCTTTGATTTTCTATGCTATTTATGCAAACGCTCCCGGAGTCATCTACGCGCATTTGCAGCTTTACTTTCCCATGGCAGTCGGCAACTAGGTGAAAAGTCCAAACGGAAAAATTCTCAGCGCTATTCGTTGGCGGCTCTACTGAGAAATGCGTAGGCTCTCTGTTGTTCGTTTTCGCGCGCATGGGCTGTAATACTCCATTGTCGTCGCAGAAACGAAATCCTACGTTCGCATTACTAACGGCTCCCAAAGAAAGACTGCATAAGATTAGCTTCTTTCCTGAGTAGTTCAGATCCACGGACATCCCCGTGACATTAACCCAAGCTGCTTGGGTGTATTTTTTCTCGCCTGTATAAGTCGTATAAACACAATCTACTCCAGCTATATAGGGGTTGTTCATCGCCATATATAATAACTCAGACCAATGCTTGCAGCTGTTAAGCCGGCCTTTAGTAAGTTATGGTTATATTCCTCGGGTATCGTAGGCATAACATGGACCTTCTTTATGGGCTTTGGAATTGGTCTTTCTGCGTGTACCTTCTTTGGCTTCTCTACAAAGTGAGGAATACCCTTGGTCATGTCAGAGTTCACGTCATTCACACCAAACTTCATGTCTTCGGTTGCTCGTTGAAGTTTGTTGTTGTATCCTACTACGGAGCCAGTATTCATGGATAAATTACTAGGCATTAACCAACAACCCGGGGCTACTGCATAGTCCAACCTTGCCTTAGAATTTTGTATAGCTAGTTGGTAACGCTGTACACCCTTGCTAATGTCACCCTCCAAAATTGAACTTTCGAATAAGATCAAGGCTTCAGCTCGCGTTTCTTCTGCTGCACCAGTATTCCCAATTATACTTGATCGGGTGTTTACCTGAGCTCCAAGGATAGAATACACGTAAGCTTCTATGCTGCGGTTCAAACGAGCAAGGCCGGCTCTAGTTAGTCCTTTACCTTCTGGGGGTATGAAATTAAAATATTGCTTCGTTTGCTCGTCGTTGGTAATCTTAATAATCAATGGATTGGCCCCTGCATACTTCCCGCCCTCGTCTTTGAACAGAGGTCCGTCTCTGACTTCCTTAGTGGTCTTAGCATTTGGTTCGAAGAAGGTGCTACTGTCGTGAGTTTCCTTCTGATAACCCGTGTTCCACTGTAGCCGCAATGCATGAACTTCCTTATCACTTAGCTCGTGTCCGCCAACCCCCCAATAAGCCCAAATATGTCCCAGACCATTGTTAGCACCGGCGGTGCATCTAAAGTCTTTTCCCACAACGCCGAACTCCTTACAAAGTCTGTCATAGGCTGGAAAATCGTATTTGTTATCTCTAGAATAAAACGCAGCATCTCCTGGCAATGCAGTAACACCCATTTCATGCAGTATTCTCCTAACCGTAAAGTGAAAATGAAACATAAATATTGAATTCTTCATCAAGTTCGCACTTATTCCACAGCCGCTAGTGGCACACCAAACCGCAAAGTTCAGTTGCTGCGGCCAGTACCGCATGTTAGGACCTCTCAACCATTCGTGAGATTCCTTAGCGGTGGTATGAACAATGGGTACGTTTTTTAAGATATCTCGCACTTTTAACGGAAAGGAATGGTTGTTAGAGATCTGCATATTCCGTGTTAGCCCCAAGCTTGGGCGTACATCAAATGGAACCGCGGGTATCGGATAAGTACTGGTACCAAGTAATAATTCCTTTGACCAACTGGGTTTAGGTTCAACATGCACGGGTTTAGGCTTATGTTCAACATAACCAGGATTCTTCAGCTGATTGTCTATCTGATTGACCAGCGTAGGTTTCAAATCCTCATTGCTGTATATTCTGGAGCCGTTAAAGTAGATCCCATCAGATCTTCGCTCAAACTTACTAGGGTCTGCATGCGGAAACATCTTCCTAAATGCTCTCCAATTCCAGTAATCCTGGTTGTCATGATGTGGCTGCTTCTCAATGTCATTCCCAAAAGCGTCGTACATACTATATATAATGGATGTTATACCATCAGCACCTCCACTTTATCCTGAACTTCCTAAGGAACCTAACGAAATGAATGCCAAAAACTTCAGGCTTAATAAAGCAAATTTAATCCTGGCTTACTTGGAAGGGCAAACAAAGCATTATGAAGAAGTTAGAAAGAAGTATGTGCGTGCGCGTAGCATACTCCACAAGCTAGCAATAACCACCGGCTCTATGTCTGTTGCTTTAACTGGTAGCGGTGTAGCTACTTCACTTACTGGACCGGGGGTAATTGTTGGGGTCCCTTTAGCCGGCGTTGGGGCGGTTTGTGGTATTATTTCAGCTGTTGCTACGGGTATCATGAAAAAACTGTCGGGAAAGATCTCCAAGCATGACACGACGATTGCTTTGTCTAAGGCAAAAACTAACACCATCGTGGACCTCGTATCTCAGGCTCTTCGAGACCGTAAGATAGACGACGTGGAGTTTTCCTTAATCCTTGCTGAAGAGAGAAAGTACAGTCAACTGAAGTCTGACGTACGACATAAAAAAACCATCATCAAAGATCTCTCCGAGGAAACACGCAAGAAGATCTTCGAGGAGGCAAAAGCAGATCTCCAAAGAAAACTTGCACAATAAACATTCTTTGGAATAACTCAGGCTTTGACTTTCGCGTCACGTCTGGGAATCCATGGTAATATTAGGTGGTTTGGGTCTATTGTTTGGAATATCTCATAGATCACATCTGGGTAGTAGGGTATAGTCTTACTTATACGGCAGAACATCCACTCTGCTTTTTGCATATCTGTGATGGTTGGAATTGGTTTACCGGTAATCTCTGACAAGATGTAGGAAATATCTTTATAATACTTCCCTAACTTCAACTTCTTCAATGTTTTACGTAGACTTTGTGGGGTTGTCTCCTTTAAATCCTGCTTAATTAACGTCATTAGTCTATCATCAAGGTAAACTGGGTGATAACCCTGAATATGACCCATCCAATCCCTAAAATACTTAAGAGGCAATGTCTGTAAAAATCAAACATAATCGAAAATCCGTGGCCAAGTTGAAAAAATCGATTTTTTTCATATTTGGTCCAAAGATGTAGAATACCATCCCAATAAACGTACTGATGTTCATTTTGAATAATTTCACTTTTATTTTGAGAAAATCGTGAAAATCGATTTTGGCCGTCGGTGCCCTCATTTCAGCCTAAATCCGAGGTGAAAATGGTAGGTCTGAGAAAGGCGCTCGCGTTTAAAAATGAAGCAAACTAGAGAAGATCTGTTTTTGGAATATGGTAAAGGAAAGATTAATGATTATTTTAAGCTAAAAAATGAATGGGGAAACGCGTTCTAATAAGCGAACAGGAACGTTTTGTAAACTACATTTTTCGGGTTCTCAAATATTCAAATTTCATCCTTAGTTTGCAAAGCGCATTTTCATGTGCACCGGGTGTTCGGATTTATCTGAAATTCCAGCCATATCTCCTTCGAATGTTCAGCAAAATCATATGTAAAATTCAGCTTGGGTTATTCAATGAGCGCTTTATACGAAACTCTCGAATTCAGAGAAATTTGCGTTGTTTGAGCTCGGCATCCGACGAAACCTTTTCGAGGCAGACATAAATATATCCTCAATATATTTTCTTGGTGTTCAGTTCTGACATTTGTTTTGATATTATTAATATTTGTCGATTGAATATTGAGCAATAAATTGTATTTTTTTGCTCTTTTTCGACATTACTTTAAAATGCTGTTACTTATTAAAAATTACAATTTGAAACAAGCATGTAAACACACGCGTCGGCACGATCTATATGACACTTATAAACAAGCCCATATAACTTCAGAGTTCTAAAAAGAGTTACATTTATGTCCAGATTTAGGACATTTAGACTAAAAAACACCGGGAGACCCTACCTAAAAGGTAAATTGCTTGATTATTGTTCATACCTAGTACTGAATTTCGGCTTCTTTAGTTTTTGATCGTCGTATACTTAGACAGTAATGCTATGTTGGTAATCATAGCAAGGGCCGTAGCGAGGGGGGGGGGGGGGGGGGGGGGGGGGGTGGGAGTAGTGGCGATCCAAAAGTTTGACTAAAGAGACTAAAGGCTCGCTACGGCCCTTGCAATGATTACCAACACCCGCTTAACTAGTAAGAACATTAATTTTCTTTTTACTGCTTTCTTATTATTTGGATTTTCATTTATAAAACCGATTATGACAGCAGGAATTTTCAAGAGAATAGATATTCCATTTACGCCATTACTACATTTCACAACTGAACCAGCTAGTATTTTTACGATGAAGTCTGGAGCTGAGGTCCATAAGCAAAATGAAGAGCTGTTAAAATTGATCTTGGGCTTCCTCGAAATGAAATTTATGAATCTAAAGAAAATACTTTGCAAAATTAGACAATTTTCTAATCCACAGCAAGGAACTGTACGTAAAATGAAGTCACCCGGCCTCTGCTGAAATGCCAGTTGGATTAAAGGTAAATTACGCATTACTGTCTAAGTATTATACGACGAGCAAAAACTATAGAAGCCGAAACTCAGTACTAGGTATGAACAATAATCAAGCAATTTATCTTTTAGGTAGGATCTCCCGGTGCTTTTTAGTCTAAATGTCCTAAATCTGGACATAAATGTAACTCTTTTTAGAACTCTGAAGTTATATGGGCTTGTTTATAAGTGTCATATAGATCGTGCCGACGCGTGTGTTTACATGCTTGTTTCAAATTGTAATTTTTAATAAGTAACAGCATTTTAAAGTAATGTCGAAAAAGATCAAAAAAATACAATTTATTGCTCAATATTCAACCGACAAATATTAATAATATCAAAACAAATGTCAGAACTGAACACCAAGAAAATATATTAAGGATATTGCCAGCTATTCTTATCACTGTATACATAGTATAACAAAATATTGGAAATTTTCTGTTAATGCTGGAGCCTGAGGAGACCTGAATAAAGCTCAATCAATACTTAATACTCTGATTCTTTAGCAAAGCCCTTTTCTCTAAGAATAGTATAACTCCGGTTCCCTCTTGTCTTCAGTCCCACTGCAGCGGTTTCCAGAACATACTTGTCTAGACACACAGATTCAAAGCCAGGGTGACTTGTAATACATTGAACTTGTTGATCCAGTTCATTCAGTTTGTCCATGCACCTCATGATGTCATTGCAACAAAAGCACTCTTCTTGCTTTGTCACTAGAGTTAGGCAACAATTAGAACAAGTGCACCTAGGTAAATAAAACAAAGATTGAATCAAAACAAATGTACCTATATATCCTTATAGAAATATCACGAAACTCGGATTTTCTTCATCTTAATTTGCACTTGTCTTTGAATACAAAATGTTCAAATGACAGCGACATAACCTAACACAAACAAAGAACCTCACTAGTTTGTTTTTCAAACAACTCAAAAAAGCTTAGAACATACAGATTGGCTCTTGTTTTACGCGTTCCTTAATCTTCCGATGAAAATTTGTTTGCTGCTTCTGCGTATTCTCGAAGAAGTCTTAACTTCACTTGTGATTTGTCCTTGTTTAATTAAAGTTTTAAGTGTCTTACCATTGCCTGGACTCCCCACAAAATCTTCTTAGCATTTCTTCTTCTTCGAGCTCGATTCTGAACTCAGCGATCTCTTCTTCGTTGGCAATAGGTTCGAGCTCTTCATAGTCGTATATCTCGACGCTGTTGACATTTTCCATGTTTTTAAAGCAACAGAAAGGTCGACAAGGAAAATATCGTACTCGGTCGCTGATATGAGCGTGAAAACTTTAAAAAAATCCACAGTAAACTAGCTTCTAACTTCTCTAACTTTACAAAGAAACAAGAGGAAAGACGCCAGCGTTATGGAATAAGTAGAGTAAATGACGTCACGAGAAGACCGCTGACCGAAAATAATCCTTTTGGCCGTGAGATGAAAAATTAATGGCGGCCGGTAGTAAAAACGCAAAATTTTCAAACTTCCCGTCGGAATATGAAGAAAAAATTTCTACTGGTGATTAATAGGGTAGTATGGATTATTTGGACAAAGTTTCAAGTTTGTACGAAAAGATAACAATTTTCGTCCAAGGGGCACTTTAATTGTAATTGTAAGTATTACCGGCTAAACATGCCAAGGTATGAATAAGCATACATCTTAGGGGCAAATTGGTTTATGACGGAGTGGTATCCTTCAAGACAGCTTGTCTGGCCATTTGAAGATGCTTGTTTTATAGCTTTGTTCAAACTTTCTTTTGTTAGGACCTCACAAAGTTTTTCATAAGCCTCTGATGCTGTCAAAATAAAATAAAACTATAAACTGGCATATATAACTTGGAATTATAGTTACCATCCTCACATTGTGCTTCAGGATACTAAACGTACCTTTTGTCATCCACACTTTTGGGACAGTGATCAATCCATGGTGGCATTTGTTGAAAATTTTATTGGGAAACTCCTTTTGTTTGTTTATAACATGGCACAGGAATGATTGAAATTTGACCAGCTTTACTTTACCTAGATGTACAGGCGTTGAAATAACTGACCAATAGAAATGGGCAACGCATGCCTTTCTCCACCTGCCAATTATTTCACAGCCTTTCTCCTTGCTGAGCTTTAAAAGATTTTTTCTGTATTTCTGAATAAAAAAACAAGGTTACATAGCATTATTATAATTTAAACTGTCAGGTGCATCTTTTTTTTTCACTTTTTGATACACAGTTGTGACAATACTTCTTCCTTACACCAATGTAGTTCAGTTTTATAACTCTAATGTTGGTTGTTTAGTAAGCTAATATCATGATGATGATGAGGAGGAGGATTTGTATTATAATAGTGATCATCATCATCATAATGTTTTGGCATGTCATTGTAACTTACTCTTAGCAATATGCCAGAGGTCAAAAAAGTGGTCAATTTTGGGTTTCCCCAGCTGTTGGCATATTTGGGGGCACTGCTCTTTCATCCATTTGGTTATTACGGAGTGTCTGTCTGTTACATATTGCTTGATAACAATTCCGGTGGTGAGGAGAAAAAGGATGGATCTTTCATGGCCAGCAAATTCCATTTCTGTGCTACTGCCAACTTCATTTGCCTGTAAACAAAAGCACAACCACAAAGTAATGAAAATTTTGTATTTTATATTCATCATTTTCTCTACATCCCTGAAATGCTGATGTTTTCCAGGGGTAGCCAGAAATTTTGTCCTGATACAAACATGTAAACCGATAAAAGTTGAATCATTGTTGTTTCCAGCTATTTAACTTAAAAGTGGGCCATGACCATATCGACCCACCCCTAAATCAACCCACACCCAAATCCACCCCTGTTTTCACAGTTACAATGTAAATTCTAGACATATGGTTTCATTTCAACATACCTGAACTAATATTATGTTGATTATGAGGCCTATTGTACAGCAAAATATGGTGTATGTGCCATACTTTGCTGAATGTCCCATACTATCATGACGGCCATCCCCAGCTAGTGTAACAGCCACCCCATTTAGTTGTTCTAGCAGACGTGCCTGGTGCTTTCTCCAGAAGCTGACAATAGCAGGGATCAGCAGATTCTTTTGGTGGTAGTAATAGGTGCACTCATTATACACAAGGACGTTGATATGCCTCAGTACCAATAAAACTTTCTTTACTGAAGCTCCAGCACATAATATCCCAAAACTTAGTAAAACGTTCCCGGCAGGAAACCTTCCAAGCAGTAGTGGCTGACTTGTCCACATGGTGCACTCTAGACAATTAGGGCATTTTGTCTCCACAATTATCATCGTCCCAGACTGTCTGGTAGTGATGGAAGGCTTTGGGTGGCGACAGATGTTGCAAAATTGGAATAGGAGAAGCAATTTTGGTAAAAAGACAATAGCTTTTGGTTCTTCTCTGCAGTTTTTTCCATCTATATCCAATCTGAAAAATTGAATGATGTAGAATTTTCCAAAAAAAATCAAATATATCAATATGTTGGGCCAGGTGTATAACTTTTTTTGTTTGCATTGAGTTATTTTTAGTCTATCAATTTTTTTGTATGCAATTACTCATAACATAAAATATTTATAGGGTTTTGCAGCATTATACTGAAAGAAAAGTTTCATGAAACTGGGAGGCACATTTAATTATTACCTTTGGTTAATATTTTCCACATCATCTACTTCTCCGTCCTTTCCTTTGGGAGAGGAGATAGGTTCATCTTCCATAGGTAAATCATGGTCACTGTCACCACATTCCAATACTCTGTTGACTTCCTCATCAATTTCTGAGTCGGAAAGCATTTCTTGATCAGAGATTACTTCTTGTTCTGATAAGAGTTCTTGGTCTGGATGCGTTTCTTGACTTTCATTTGCCTCAGTTTGACAGCCTAATAAAAAAAGTTTACATAATTGAGAAGCAGCACACAAACTGGCATTGGTGAGTGACTGTTAGCATTAAGTAAATTTTCATACCTTTAGTTTACATTACAGGGCTCTTAGTAGCTTCAGTCAGCAAATGTATCATCCTATCCATCCTGTTCACTTTCAGTTTCAAAGATCTTACACTTGCCTTTAATTGCTGGTTCTCAGTTTTTAAATTAACAAAGCTTTCACAGAAATTGTCATCCATTGATAATTCCTAGAAAAGAAACAGTTGAAATGAGAGTTGAAAATGAAGAGTGATAATATCTCAATTTATATATATATATATATATATATATATATATATATCTCAGACCTATGTGATGACAATGGTGAAATAACTTGGGAATATGCAAAACGTAAAGGACTTCGGGATAAAGATTTCATGAGATGGGCTGGAATAAAGCAAGCAATCCCGGCGTTATGGAAAAAACAAATAAAAGGAAAAAAGAATGTTTTCAAACAGAATCCTGATAGCTTAAAATTAGGGAATCAAAATAGGGAATTGAGTAAAATAAATACAAAGCAGCTGTACCAGTGGTTCATAGAGAAAAAATTCAAACATCCGACCTCTCAAGGTAATTTAGTAAAAAGAATAAATCAGAATGATCTTTGGGATTGGAATAGTATTTATAATAGGATATATAAGACATCCATAGATACCTATTCTCGATTTTTTCAATATAAGCTTTTAAATAATATACTGTTTCTTAATCGCGATTTACATCGTTTTCGAATTCTCGATTATTCCTCTTGTTCTTTTTGCCATATGCATCCTGAAACAGTTGACCACTTGTTTGTTGAGTGTGTGGAGTCTAAGAATCTATATTTTGAAATTCGTGAACATTTTAAAGAGTTCGGAATAAATTTGCCAGAATCCAATTTGTATAATATATTACTAGGTGTTGATGATATCGTACTTAACTATGTTCTGTTATGTTTTAAAATATTTCTTTATAAATCTAGAGATAAAGAAAAAATACCCACTTTATCCCACTTCAAAAATGTTCTTAAACACAACAGAAAAATAGAGCATAAAATGGCCGAGTCAAAAGGTATTCTTGTAAAGCATAATAGTAAATGGAGTAAAATATCTCTAGCATTAGAATGAAGCGTCTGGATGGCTAGGGGCAGCATAGTGTTTTTTGTTTTATATATATATGTATGTGTGTATGTATGTATATATATATGTTTGTATGTGTGTATGTATATATGTATATATATATATAAGAAATCTGTGAATCAATTTTCCGTAAAATAGTGCTCAATACATCGATAGAAGTAGAGCAGAATAATATCCCTTTCCTCAACAAACTTAAAGACGACACCGAAAAGATCAAGAAAGAACCGAAACTGCTCATCGCCGCTGATAAAACAACGAACTTCTATAAAATGGAACCATCAACATACAACGATCTACTAGAACAGAACATCACAAAATCTTACAAAAAAGCACAACCTAACACCACACGAGCCATCCACGCAGAAAACAAAAATATCGCAACAAAACTGGACATAGACGACAGAGTAGACACTACAGCTAACAAAGACGCATTCATAACACTTAAAGACCACAAGCCGAACTTTGCTAATAAACCGGCCTGCCGTCTACTCAATCCTACTAAATCCGAGATAGGCAAAAGCAGCAAAAGAATCCTCGACAGAATCAACAACAAAATCACGACAGCATCGAAATTCAATCAATGGAAAAACACTGCCTCCGTGATCGAGTGGTTCAAATCCATCAAAAACAAACAACAACACGGTTTTATTTGCTTTGACATCGTTGAATTCTACCCATCAATCAGCCATGACCTCCTTAACAGAGCGCTTGACTTCGCCTCAACATACGACAATATCACCAACGACGAACGAAACATCATAATTCATGCTAAGAAATCAATCCTCATACACAAGCAGCAACAATGGCAGAAGAAAGGAGACACAACATTTGACGTTACAATGGGCAGCTATAACGGCGCTGAAACATGCGAGTTAGTAGGAAGTTTTCTTCTTTCTCAACTACAGAACCTTAACATCAACGTAGGACTGTACCGAGACGACGGACTAGCCATTTCTAACGCCACACCGAGAGAAACTGAAAATATCAAGAAAGACATTTGCCGAATCTTCAACAACAACGGACTACGCATCACCATCGAAGCCAACAAGCAGATCATCAACTTCCTAGATGCTACTTTCAACCTAAACCAAAATACCTACCAGCCCTACATAAAGCCTAACACTACACTGCAGTACGTCCACCGTGAGAGCAACCATCCACCAACCACTACCAACAACATACCTGCCGGCATCAACAGACGACTGTCATCCCTTTCATCCGACAAAGCATCCTTCGACCAAGCTGCCCCTCCATATCAAAAAGCACTTGACGAAAGCGGATACCAGTACATCCTAAACTACGAACCAACCGCGACCACAAAACGCAAAAAAAGACAACGAAACGGCATACTCTGGTACAACCCCCCATTTAGCAAAAATGTCAGCACCAATATCGGACAGAGATTCCTTGGCCTAGTTGATAAACATTTTCCTAGAGGCCATAATCTTAGGAAAGTCTTTAATCGTAACACCATCAAGATCAGTTACAGCTGCATGAACAATGCCAAACAAATCATTGACAATCACAACAAGCGCATTTTACATCCACCGAGAGACGACAACGACACCGCAAACAACACAAAGGACAAGAAAACATGCAACTGCCGACAAAAGAACAATTGCCCGCTTAATGGCAACTGCCTCCAATCATCAGTTGTATACCAAGCCACCGTCACAAGAAAGGACAACAACACTTCCGCAACATACATAGAACTCACAGAAAACGACTTCAAAACAAGATACAGAAACGACACCGCCTCATTCCGCCACGAACAACATAAAAACTCGACTGAACTCAGCAAATACATCTGGACTCTCAAGAACGGTAATATCAGCTACTCCATTTAATGGCGCGTCCTATCTTCAAGCTCCGCCTACAACAGCTCCAGCAAAAGATGTAACCTTTGTCTTAAAGAAAAGTTTCTAATAATTTATCGACCGGAACTCTCATCATTAAATAAGCGCAACGAACTTGTATCTTCATGCCGCCACAGAAACAAAGCATTATTACGCAACAGCTAAACTACATCCACTAATTAATTATGTATACTTTTTCTATATAAATGATAGTAACGAATATTCTTATCATTAAATCCCCTGAAGAGTGAAGTAATTCACGAAACAGGCTTGTCGGGAAAAATGTTGTCTTGACTTTTTCTTCTCAAACAAATATATATATATATGTGTGTGTGTATGTATCTTTATATGTATGTATGCATGTATATATATATGTATATATGTGTATGTGTGTGTGTGTATATGTGTATATGTATGTATGTATATATATATGTATATATAATATTTTTGTATAAGGCATTAAAATAGTTTTACGATTAAAAAACGTATGTTATAAAAAGTGCTAAAAGGTAACAATGATAGAAAGCATTCCGTTCTTTTGTTTTATAGTTTGACTCTTTGTCTCCATTTGTAAGACTAGGTTTCACAGGCCTTTTCAAGTAAAATCATTTTATCTATAATAAATTGTGTAGAGTAAATTAAACAAAATAGAACCATAGCTATGTGGAGGAGGTCGGTGTATATAAAAAAATAGAACCATAGTTATTTATAGTTATGTGGAGGAGGTCGGTGTATGTAAAAAAAAAAAAAAAAAAAAAAAAAAATAGAACCATAGTTATTTATAGTTATGTGGAGGAGGTCGGTGTATGTAAAAAATTAAAAATTAAAAATAAATAAATAAATAAAAAATAAAATAAAAAAATTTAAAATATATATATATATATATATCTCAATTTAGAGAGATTTAATGTTATCTAACTGCATAATTCTATGACTGATTTTACATCAACTAGCTAATACCTCAGGGACATCTTGATCTGCTGAGCTTTCTTCAGGTTGTTGACTTTCTGAGGTAGAGGTTTGTTGAGCCTGTTGACTTTCTGAGGTAGAGGTTTGTTGAGCCTGTTGACTTTCTGAGGTAGTGGTTTGTTGAGCCTGTTGACTTTCTGAGGTAGATGTTTGTTGAGCCTGTTGACTTTCTGAGGTAGAGGTTTGTTGAGCCTGTTGAATTTCTTGGCTAGAGGTTTGTTGAGCCTGTTGACTTTCTGAGGTAGAGGTTTGTTTGAGCCTGTTGACTTTCTGAGGTAGAGGTTTGTTGAGCCTGTTGACTTTCTGAGGTAGAGCTTTCTTCAGGTTGTTGACTTTCTGAGGTAGAGGTTTGTTGAGCCTGTTGAATTTCTTGGCTAGAGGTTTGTTGAGCCTGCTGACTTCCTGGGGTAGAGGTTTGTGGAGCCTGTTTAGCTTGTTCTCGACTTTGTTCTCCAACAGTTAGAATACTTTTGAGCTCCTACAAGAATTTGGGAGTTGATTATCATGTCTTTTTTAATACATAGTTAGCTCTTTAAACATTTCCAGGCAGTAAATGTGATGAATATAATTTTACATAGACTGTGAATACCTCAGCCACATCAACATCAAATTGAGATTGTTGGCTTGATGCCTGCAACCCTGAGTTGTCCTGTGCCACTTCATCGCTGCTTTCTAGTACCGTTTCAGTCAGAATATTTTTGAGAGCCTACAGGGAAAACCCACAAAATGTCATAAATTAATTCAGACATAACTAGCGTTCAGTTCATTTTGCTGTTGATGGTCTTTGTATAAAGACCGAAATATTCTAAGTCAATAAATAACAAAATCATGACAAATCTTCTCGTATTTTTGTTCATAATTCATACATGTTTTCAAATTATCTAAGCTCACATTGCCGTTGAGATAAGAATTTATCTATTTCACATGGGCGCCACAAATAAAGAGACTGTGACAATTAAGTTATATTATTGGTTATTCAGGTGGAAAGCCATCCTAATTTTTCTATAAATCGTCAATTACATCGCATATTGTAGAGAAAAGCATAAAGATAACAATTTACTCATCACATTTTACCCACCTGACGGCGACTTCGACCACTGCGAATTTCGCGCGATGGCTCTTTCCAAATTGTTGGAATCGATCCCGGCAGCAATCTCCGTTGAGTTCCACTTTGGTGAATGGCTTTTATAAAGCATTCGTCGTCAAAATGCTTCGAGCAGACCACGAATCTACCCGTGGGGTTGAAATTTTTTCGACGCAATTGTAAAACAATTAAAACAATGAAAGTCTTCATTGTTTTGCCGATGGGATCCCGGGATAGGAGGCGAACAAAGCTGCATTTTTCTTGAACGAAAAACATACGACAATTGGTTGAAAACAACCGAATTCTTAAAGATTTACAAAGCTATTTACAAATAACTGCTAAATAGCACGTAGTTATTTGTTTGCACAATACCTGTTTGAATAATACCTTTCCAAGGACTGGTATTACTGTGATAGGACGATAATTTTCTATCGAGGTGTAACGACTTTATTTATTCCACACAACTTTTAGGAATAGTCTTGTCGTCGTGAAGGGGTTGTCTTCCTTTTCAAACTACTTCCAAGCTCAACTCCAAGAATTCACGCCCAACCCAACTCTTAAATAGGCATAGGAAATCCCTCGGGAACCTAATAACAATAACACCCCCGCACGCTCATCTTACACCAGGGGCAGGGGGTTTACGGCTGTGGTGTTTGTGAATTCCTCAGGACCGGGACAGTGCAAGTCGAAGTTGCTATTCAGTTTAGCCCTTTCTGCTGATGTGAATCAATAACCCATTCTGAATTTGTCATCCAGGCCGGTTTTCTGCGTTGTCGTCTTGTCCCTTGTTTCGGCTTAGGGTTTCTCTTGTCCTCGATATCATGTTCTGTAGGCATTAAGTCAATTGCTGGGCAAGGTAAGAGGTGATTTCGATGAGGCGTCCTCGTACGCCCTTTTCCATCTTCAGGCTGAACGCAATAGACTGGTATATCTGGATTAGGCATGGAAACGACTAGGTAAATCTTGTCTTCCCAATAGTTATCAAGTTTCCCGCGTGGGGTCAGGTTTCTCACTAAGACCCTATCACCGGGCTCGATTCTATTTAATCTTGGCTTACGGTCGTACATGGACGTCTTGTTGCTCTTAGAAGCAAGATTTGAATTGCAACTGGCTAAATCATACGCATGCCTTAAGCGCTGTCGTAGGTCGTTGATGAATTTGGATGTACCTTCTCGACTACCACTTTCATTCGGATTCAGGCCTAGGAAGACGTCTATGGCTAGTCTTGGATGTCGACCGAACATCAAGAAGAATGGGGACTGGCCAGTTGCATCGTGCTTTGTTGCATTATACGCATGTACTACCGGTGCTACAGAATCTTTCCAGCTTCTCTTCTCTTCCTCTCCAAGTGTACCAAGCATGTGCAGCAGTGTTCTATTGAATCTTTCACACATTCCATTGCCCATGGGATGGTAGGGAGTAGTTCTTGATTTGGTTACGTTGGCCAACTAACATAATTCCTTGATAATTTGAGACTCAAAATTTCTCCCTTGATCACTGTGAAGTTTCTCTGGAAAGCCGTAGTGGACAATAAAATTGTAAAATAAAACACGAGCTGTAGTTTTGGCAGTTTGATTTAACGTTGGTATAGCCTGTGCTGTGTGGTAAAGTGATCAGTAACGACTAAGATGTTTTCGTAGCCGCCGGTTGACTTGTCCAGCTTGAGGTAGTCTATGCATACTAATTCCATTGGCGCAGCGGACATAATTGGTACTAGAGAAGAAACCTGCTGTGGTTGTGGAGATCTGCGAATAACACAAGCTTTACAGGATTTGACCATCTGCGCTATCTCTTTCGACATCCCTAGCCAAAAGAATCTTGACCTCGCTACCTCGAGAGTTCGTTCGACACCAAAGTGTCCCATATCGTCATGGATACCCTTAAAGGCTTTGCCTTTTAAAACGTCTGGGAATACCAACTGAGGGGCAACGTGTGAGCGGTTGTCGTCTTTACGATAACGGTACAAAACTCCTCGAACCAAGCGAAGTCGATCCCATTCCATAAGGAACTGTAACACTCCTTTCCTCATTTCTAGTGTCATTCCTGTTTGGCCTCTTGTCACGCTTGAAATACACAATAACTTTTCCAACCCCAGGGTCTTCTTCTTGATAGGATCTTAGCTCCTCGACTGGTAGCGACGGTCAAACGGATTCATCTCCAATTCCACAAGTTTCCATAGCAGCGTCAACCCCAACTTCACTATTGCAAAACGTTTCAAAAAGAGTGGCTTTACCTTCTTCGTTTTTTTTTTTTTTTTTTTTTGCTCGCTTTTGTCATTGTGCTCGAGAAGGCTAAAAAGGCTTCTTTCGTTACAATTTGGTCTTTTTGTGAGTCCTCATCATTAGGCTTTCGAGACAGCGCGTCTGCATCCTGATTCATTTTCCCAGCTCGATACACAATATCAAAGTTGTATGTTGAAAGTGCAGCCATCCAACGATGTCCCGTGGCATCCAGTTTTGCTGTCGTAGCAACATATGTCAAAGGGTTGTTATCGGTACGTACGGTAAAACGGTGGCCATAGAGGTAGTCGTGGAACTTGTCAGTCACTGTTCATTTTAGCGCAAGAAACTCCAACTTATGGGCAGGATAGTTTTTCTCTGATCTGCGAAGAACACTACTGGCGTATGCGATGACCTTTACCATGCCATCTTGAACCTGGCTTAACGCGCGCCAAGACCTTCACCGCTTGCATCGATGTTGACTAAGAATGGCAGTTGGAAATCTTGATAGGTGAGTACTACAAGTGACAATAAGATCTTGACGACCCCATCAAATGCAGACTGGCACTCCCTTGACCACTCCCATTTGGCTTCGTCACCCTTACCTCCATTCTTGTTAATGGGCTTGAGCAAACGCGTGGTTAAATCATTAAGAGGTTTGACCAGCTTAGCGTAACCCGCCACGAACTTCCTGTAATAGCCTGTAAATCCCAGAAACGTTCTTAATTGGTCCAAGTTGTTTGGCACAGGCCAAGTCTTGATTGCATCAATTTTCTCTGGGTCCGTTTGGATACCATTAGCAGAGATAATGTTGCCAAGATATTTTACTTTATCCTTGGAGAAAGCGCACTTCGAAAGCTTCAACTTCAATCCAAATTGTTCGAGTTTGGAAAACACAGCTTCTAGCCTTTCCAGACGTTACTCAAAAGTTTTGGCATAGACGATTATGTCATCTATGTAGATTTAGATCTGCCAGGCAGTGTTCCATTAACCTTTGAAAGATCGCAGGGGCGTTAGTGAGGCCGAAGGCCATACGATTACACTTGCAAAATCCAAGGGGACCTACTGTAAATGCAGTTTTTGGCCTGTCTTACTCATCAATCTCGATCTTCTTCGATCAATCTTCAGATCTAAAACCGTAAACCATGAACATCCTGCCATTGCTTCCAAAGCTTCGTATATTCTGGGCAATGCGTAGGCATCTTTAATCGCCTTGGAATTTAGCTTTCGAAAATCAATGAAAAATCGTAACGATCCGTCTCGTTTTCTTACCAGAACTATTGGTGAGCTATACGGACTATGAGATTCCTTTATCATTCCACAATCCAACATGTCCTGAAGATGTTGTTTCACCTCATCATATTGGGCCGGTGGGATGCGCCTATGTCTCTGTTTAAACGGGGTGTCGTCAATGCAATATCGTAACGATCCGTCTCGTTTTCTTACCAAAACTATTGGTGAGCTATACGGACTATGAGATTCCTTTTATCACTCCATAATCCAACATGTCCTGAAGATGTTGTTTCACCTCATCATATTGGTCCGGTGGGATGCGCCTATGTCTTTGTTTGAATGGGGTATCGTCATATAAAGGGATTCTGTGTTTAACTGCTAACGTATGACCTAGATTATTTGGTCCTTGTGAGAAGACTCGTTTTTCCATCCTTTGAGTAAATCCAATGCAGCCTTCTTTTGCTTATCATCCAGTGGTGAATCTTCAAGAAGGGAATCATCCATCTCGTCGGGCGCCACAGGGTTATCAGCCAGTTGGACATTATCCTCTATACTTACCTGTTGTAATACACACAGCACTGTCTGAAGTGCTATATTAACGTTCTCCGTCGAGTTATCAGCCAGCTGAACATTATCCGCTATACTTACCTGTTGTAATGCACACAGCACTGTCTGAGGTGCTATATTAACGTTCTCCGTCGAAGCGTTGTGAAATTTGACAGGAATAACGTTACGGGATCCATCCATCTTCAGATTTACTACTGCTGGAACAATCTGCAGGGAGGCAATACCATGCAAAGTGTTTTCTACCAGCACTTGCAGGGTCACCCCGGCCTTTCTCGTTTTCACGGACGTCCAAACCACAGCTGTTTCATTGGGATGGATGATCTGTAGCTTTGCGGTTTCTACTCTTAACTTTTTGGATTTCAGTATTTTGTTAAACCTGCGGCCTTGATGGATTAGATGTTGGTAGGCTAATCTCCAAGCCAAATCTGCTGCCCCTTCCAAAAATACGTGTTGCGTAAACAAAACTCAATCATTTCGGGATAGTCAGCAGAAAGGCCGTTAGGTATAAGCTTGTCTTTGATGAGGTTGATGGTATCTGTCACGGGTACGTTGGTAAATAAAGAAACCACGTCAAAACTAACTAACAAGTCGCTGTCAAGAAGTCTGTAGCCTTTTATTAGCTCAACAAAATGCGAGGAGTTTTTAACATAGGACGAAGTTGAACCAATGAAAGATTGTAGATGGTTGGATAAGCACCGGACCAGGTGTGTCGGAGAGGAACGTTGGGTTTATGAATTTTTGGTAGTCCATATAGTCGAGGCGGCTTAGGTGCTATGTTGATGGTTTTCCAATTTTTATCTTGTGGTATCGAGAACGATTTAATAAGTTGTTTATTCTTTCGTTCAACTTTTTGTGTCGGGTCTTTCTTTATCTGTTTGTAAGTCGTCTCGTCAAGTAGTTTATAAACTTTGTCGTTGTAGTCGTCGGTGTTCATGATAACAGTGACATTACCTTTGTCGGCGGGAAGTATCAATATGTTGTTGTAGGCTTTGAGTTTACTCAGGGCTTGTCGTTCCGCTGAAGTAATGTTAGACTTAGGCCTGAGGGCAAACGTCGAACTTTCCATGCACCGAACTTAAATACACCAAAGAATGCCGCCTCATTATCACCTGATATACATTGTTTTTAATGAGTTCGGTGCATGGAAAGTTCGACGTTTGCCCTAGGCCTAAGGGGCTTTAGATTAACTTAACTTTTATTAACTTTTAACTTTTATTAACTAATACAACAAAGTATCGAGTCCTTCTTTTGAAATTCTTTAACGTTTTCTGCTGGTTTTCAGATTTGACTTTGACTATTCTCAAACTCATTAATAATTCATGAGCTCAGCAACCAATGGATGGGCACTTTTCGGATAACGCGGATGGGTTTTGAAATATTTCAATCACGAGTCTTGGAAACACGTGGATGGGTATTTGTCGTGGGTGTCTCAAAATAGCTAGAAGAATTTCTTATCCACTTTCCACTCATTTGCTTCATTTCTCTACCCCTCTCCCCTCACTTCCCTCACTTACTTACTTTTTATACTTCTATCTACTTACGCAATTACCTTTTTCTTTTCTTTTTATCATGGACTTATTTTGTCACGAACCTGGGACCCTTGGCGTGATTCACCATTTTAAATACATCGGTTCACGGGTCAAAGCATTCAGTCGAGGTTGCAAGGTTTAAATTTGAATAATCCTTTGAAAGTACGCCTTGGCACCTCGCTTGAGCGCTTTGTGTTTGACCAGAGAATGAATGAATGAATGACTCTATTTATACACACACATTACAAGAGAAATAACATATTAGTGAATAGCTAGAATTATAAATAGAAATACTGAAACATTTTACAGTAAGTATTTACAAATATAGTGTAAATAAGAAGCAGGGGCGTATCCGGGGGGGGGGGGGGTCACAGGGTGCCCGTGACCTCCCCTTTCAAAGCCAAAGAATCTCTGATATGTGTTGGTGATTAATTAACATATCTTTGATTGTTTCGTTCTACAGAACGCTTTTTGTTTTAATTATAGCCGTGTACGTTGTTCTGTTCCCCTCCATCGACCATGATTCTTTTTCGTCAAAACAATAGATTGCTATGACGTCATATTGACGTCATATTGCGTCATATTATGTCATAGTGACAATTTGGTATGTAAGGACCCCCCCCCCCCCCCACCCAATTACAAATCCTGGATACGCACCTGAAGAAGTATGTGGTTGCTGAATTTGTGTAAACTTTCGAAACAGCAAACAGTCAGTGAACCAATGTATGGAAAATGGTGAATAGTCTAGTGCGTCACCAACTATGTCAACGAGGAATTTGCTGACAAAGTTGGGTTGGATCTATATTTTATTAATGTTTTTTCCCATATAACTGCTTTACGTATATTGAATTAATAACATGAATAAGAACAAGCAAATAACACAGAAAATAACTTTTATTTGTTGATATTTTGCAAATAACTTATACTTATATTTGCAACTCTAGGTTTATGTTTGCACTCTACAATAAATTTGGGAAATTATTTGGTAGAGCGTCTTTGGTGGATAAAGCTCCTTGGACGGCTTTGCCACTTCTAGTATGAATTTTGTTAACCATTAGTTAGCACTCCGTTCATCCATGCTAACCAGCAGTGAGACATCCAATGATTAAGTTCATAGTCTTTCAGACCTCCCGGCTCTAGCATAGGCACTTTAACAGACCTTTCTTTTTGCCATAATTTGAAGCGCAGCTGCCCACTTATTCATATATTGCGTCGATTTTGGAGTTGCATTTTCGATTAAACTATTTTCTTCCTCCACTGTATTAGGTGTTCGAAACCTTGAACTGGAGTATGTGAGTCAGCTATCACTATATTTAGTTACACAACTGATCCACCGTACCTAAAGTAAATGCTCATCTTTATAAAGCTCTGTATGTCGAAATCCAAACAAAATTAGCTAAATTCTTAGCAATCCAAAAGCATGATCAAAATCCCAAGGAGTTGGATGATTTCAAAAATTGTTTTCACTAAAAACAGAGGCAACATAATGAAATATAAAAAATAAAAAAACAAGAATAGATAACAGAAGAGTAAAGAACCTTCTCTGAATTCCTGCATAATGAATTGTTATTAGATAAGTAATTCCAAATACTCGTGCTTCGTGTTTCATTAGGGTTTCCAAACACTCGAAAACAATAAAACCACTCGACCTACGGCGTCGTGCTTTCAAATGCTTTCTCGTGTTTGGAAACCCTATGAAACATTCACACTTGTTTTTGAAATATTACTTCACATTATATATATGCTAAGCAAAAGCTTGATAATAATTCAATGCTCTTGAATTCACTTATCAATGTAAAATGTCTTTTTCTCTTCATTAGCCAATAATTAGTATTAATGATTCTGCAGTAGCGCCAGCTTTCGCTGCATATTCTAGTTTGTTGTCTTCAGTTTTATATTTTTTCCTTTCTTTTTAATTTTCTTCCTCTTGCCTGTGCGGTCATTAACGTTTCAGCGTTAAGATTAGCGGTATACTTTCGATTTATCCGATAATGGCGTTTGGTTAATTAGCGTCGACACTTCGCACAAGGCAAAGTGGATATTGGTAAATCAGATTCACCATATTCACTGATCCTGACTGAGGTGAATATTGTTTTATTAGTACCGAAAAGGGAGCCTCTATAGAAAATTGACTTATAAACTGTTTTGTGCGTGTGTGTGTGTTTTGTTTTGAAAGGTAAAAATTGTGATAAAATATCAGCCTAGCTAGCAATATAGTGGAAGCTGATTCTTGCACAACTCACTGATTTTATACTATTTTAGTTAAACCTTCCATTACTTATAGTGGACAATTTGCCTTAAAACAAATTTAAAAAATCATTTTTTAAACCAAAGTAAGCTGGCAGGACAAAACTAAAATTATTAGGGATGGTGGGTACAGTTGTCAGCGCGCACTTTTACTGCGCACATTACGTAATCCACAGGAACTCCAACGCTTTCAAAAATAAAATCAACAAAACGAAATAAATGCGTGATCATTGTCATCATTTTTTTTAAAATATAGCAATTTTTCATGGGTGTCTGTATGGGATAGTTTAATAGTACTGTGAAAATGAAAGTGAAAGCTGTGAAAAGGAGAAAACGACGACTAGATCTACTATAGATGGTAGATTTGTCTGTACCGGTCAGAGACCGGTGAAGCGACAAAAATTAGACGAAAAAGATCAAGCGGCGGAGAAACTTGAAAACAAACACAAAATATTAATTGAAGGAAGGCGAATTATTTAGTTAGATTACCTGATGGAGCAGTTAAGAAGTGGGTGTAGTGAATGCAAAGAGGCACTTAAACTTCATGAATTGATCGACGAAAAAACGTTTGGACTTGGTAGTTTGTTTTACATTCAATGCGACGAAGGCGGAGTTTTAAACTAGCCTCCTAGCTATAAACCACTTAGTTTCTTCTATGAAAATCTTGAGGCTTTATTCAATTCTCAGTTATCCCTACAAGGTTTTCTTATTGCATTCTCTAGAACAATTTAGTGACCGTATTCCCCGTATTCTTCCAGTAGTTCTTGCAGTAGTCCGCCATGTTTACCATCCCAAATGCAATGCTCAACCACGTCTCTCAGGGGAGGGGTGGAGGAAATTTGTAACCATCGCTTGGAAAAAAGCTTGGAAATCTGATATTCAAAACATTATAACTTCAAAAAACGCATGGCGACCCCAGTTTTTTATTTGCTTGGTATGTTTTGTAAACACTTAAAATAATTTTGAATGTGGTATTTAAAAAATAAAAATAGTTTTGGCTGGTTTCTTTTTTGATTTTGTGTTTTTGTCCAAAATTGACATTTCACCTACTTTTGCGCAAAAGCAGATAAAAAGCTGAGAAGGGCTTGGGTACGAGAATGAATATCAGTTAGAAATTGCCCTCTGTAGGCTGAAGAATTTTTGCGCATCAGAAAAAATCTGTTAACATTTGGTCAGCTACGGTTTCAAGCTCACGCCCCCTCATGTGAGCCCATACAAATTATGTCTCAAAAACACGGTTTTTGGATCTTTTCTCAAAATAATGACTATCTAGGCAAAAAACAGAAGTGGATTCAGTTAATTAATCTATTCACGGACTGTATTATATGGTTTAGATTGAATTCTATTGAAAAAAACCACCGTACTTTTTGAGTTGAATGTACGCTATTGGATGTATTTTACAAGAGAAAATGCTATGACATAACCGGGTTCAAGCTAGAAAATCTTCTCTCCTTGATATAAAACAGAACCTGTCAAAAAAACAGAAGTGGATTTGAAAACCCCGGGCTTTCCTGAACATTTTGGTATATAATTGAAAGGAATTTGTTAAAATTTAGAGCCGTATTTTTGCTGATTTTATAAGCTCATACTATCTGTTGGCCTATCCATTCGCCTCTTATGGTTTCTTAGGTTTCGTAGCCTCGAAAACACGCTCACTACTAGTTAGCGAAAGAACAGAAGATTTACAGGTCATTTAGGATGTTATGTCACGCAGTTTACTTGTGCTACATAACTTTACTTTTAAGAACCAGGGCCGTAACTAGGGGGGAGCACGGGGTGCACGTACACCCCCCTCCCCCATAAAAGCTTAAGGTCCGCTCATCCATCTCCTTTTTTTCTCCTTTCTTTTGGTTACCTTTTTTCTTCTTCTTTTTTTTTTTTTTTTTTTTTTTTTGGTTCTGCTTTCTTAAAAAAAACGATCAATGGTCCGATTTTATTCGATGTGCACCCTCCCTGTAAAAGTTCTGGATTACGGCCCTGAGAACAACCTTTTGCTTTGGAAAGAGAGGAAAAAGACCGAAAAGAGCAAATATTCCAAATGTATGGGCAATTTTTTCCAACGCTCTTCTTTGAAAAGTGGATAAACTGAGTATTTTGTTTTTTTGTTTAGAATGATAGTTTCAGTTTGAATGGGATAAACACGGAGTGATTTCTTCAACAGCTACCCGGTAATATTTGCTTTTTTAAAGCTACGAATCAAGCTGTCCATTTCTCTGTTTTCTTGTTTTGCTGAACGGGAGGAAATTTGCTTAACACCACAGTCGTTTTCTCTCCATATTCTATTTTGTTCTTGAATTTATTGTATTTCAAGAACCATTTTAAACAACAGTTTAGTTTACACAATTTTTTTTTTCAATGCTCCATTCCTTTTCCTTGCCGGTTAGAATTATAAAAACACTGAAATTACTTTCTTCTACAAAACATAATAAGGCTGGAATTTAGATCATATTTCGTTGCCTTTCTCATGTCTTGGCTGCGGGATTTTTTGTATAAATTTTGCAATTTCAGTCTAAAATTACTGTACGAAAAGCGAGAATTTAGAGCCGCCTTCAGTTTGTTCTTATGTCCTGAGTTTTGGAGGTGCATATGTTAAGAATATCCCGAGCTTTTTAACCAATGACAACACGCCATCTATGTACGTACGTTTCGGCGTTGGTATATACTTTTTTAATATATAAATATATTTTTGGTACGTATATACTATTTAGCACACATTGAATTACCTGTCTAGTCCGAATGGACAATGAGGCAATAGCCCATGAGGCCGAAGGCCGACTGGGACGTTTCTAATTTCACATTTGCATGACCAACGTAGTTTTCATTTAGATTAGAATATGAAGCATGACCTTCGAGGTGGAAAGGTGATTTTTCAGATTTTATCCAGAAAATCACCCAAATTCCATTTAGACTTATTAGATTTCAGAACTCGGCCCGACAACGTTTTTTTAATAAATAGGTGTAATTGTTCATTATGATGCTGCTTCGGGTAGCATCCACCTGTTCGAGTCAGAAGTTTATTTCCTCAACATTCCCCGAAGACTTTCCACTGAAGAGGTTTTTTTTATTTCTTCTAGACATATGGGGAGTTTTATATTGGTGAAAACCCGGCCTGGCGGGAAATGTTATTGAGTCCTGGATGATGTTTTGGTTGTTGTACAGGGGATGGCTAACTCACAGAAATAATTTAAATCTAGCATCATGCTTTTTTTCCTTTTCATTTATTTATTCTTTTTTTTGTTTGTTTGTTTTGTTTTTCTGTTTTTGTTCTGCTTTATTGTTATTGTTATTATCATTATTATCATCATTATCATTATTATTATTATTATCATTATCATTATCATTATTATTATTATTATTATTACTTTTTTTTGTTTTGTTTTTGGCTTTTTCTAATCTAGCATAATATAAATGATTTCAAAAGTGCACAGTGATTTTGTAAGAAATAAGCACACTGCGCCGTGGAACCTTTTGTTATTTTGAATAAAGATTGTAGTAAAAGTGTGAAAAGAAACGTTTAAGGCAAGGAAATAACGCGCGCTTTTGTGGACTGAAAACTAAACTTTTAGCTCTTAATTCTGGTTGTAAAGTTGTGTAAGGAAGAGGAAGTGGTAACGAATAGTAAAATTTCCTTCACTTCAACCATCAATCACCTGGAGCCCATTTCTCAGCAGTCTATTAATAGGATTTTCTTTTCAATAACGAGCAATAATGGCAAAAAGCGCCAAAAACTAGACCTTCGCATGAGTTTTGATCACAAGTTTTCGTTTTGGGTTAACACTCAAAACCTTTTTTAACAGTTAGAAACTGATGTACTATTATAAAATGCTTGTTTGAAGCGGTATTTTCAATTGTACAAATGTTTCAAGACGTGTTCGTGTTGGTGGGGAAATAGTTATGCCTCTTTAATCAAACAATCACTTCTCTAAGTATCCAATTACAACTGCGTAAGCTAATATTGTAACATCTCCCCTTTTATAATGTTTGAAATACATGGCTGGGATGATATAGAAAGATTTTAAAGATTTAAAAAATAAATGACCAAACAAAATGGCTGACTAAACTACGAAATGATGATATGGATATTAAAGCTCAACTGTAACAAAAATCAATGTCCTATAAATGTTCGGTAGTCAAGTAAACCGATCAGGTTTCTTAATCACTCTCTGACTTCTTCGTAGTACAGGTGGATTGACCGCGGGTTCTGACGCAGGTAGAACTTGAGGTGTCCTTGCACTGTCTGCCTCTGGTGATGCTTGTGTGTCACTAGCTGGTTCTTTCGGTGCTTCGTCGACGGGCTTTAAAAGCTGTCTGTTTCGGCGAAGTAGCTCTCCGTTCGACTCAACTAGGTATGACCTGTCTGAGAGTTTCTCTTTACAGTTCCCGACTTCCCAGGGCTTGCCTCTCTGGTTTGGCGCTACTCTTACCTCTTGGCCTATTTCTAGGTCTGGTAGGACCTTTACATGTCTGTCGTAGTGACTTTTGGCTTTCTGGCGCTTAAGGTGGATTTTGGTTGTCACACCTTCCGCTACTTTGGGGTACAGAAGGTTAGTTGCTATGGGGACTAGTGTCTTTGTTCTCCTAGACATCAAGCGCTGTACTGGGCTGCTCTGCATTCCTTGAGTGGGGGTATTCCGATAATCTAGCAAGGCTAACCACGGATCTTTACGGTCTTGCATGGCTTTCTTGAGCAGGCTCTTGGCTACTTTCACTGCTGATTCCGCCTTTCCATTTGACTTTGGGTGGTATGGCGATGAGGTGACATGTTTGAACTCCCAGTCTCTTGCGAATTCAGCAAACTCGTTGCTGACGTATTGAGGCACGTTGTCGGATACCAGCACATCGGGTATCCCATGTCGACTGAACTGTTCCTTCAGAAACTTGGTAGTGGATGCTGAGGTTGTATCTTTCAGAGGACTTATTTCTATGTAGTCTGAGTAGTAATCTACCAAGACTATATAGTCTCTGTTCTGCAGCGTGAAAAGATCTGTGCCTAGTCTGCTCCGAGGTCTGTCGGGTATTTCGTGCGACTGCATTGGCATGCTGGGGTTACTTGGTTGATATTCTGAGCACACATGACAAGCCTTTACTGCATTTTCGATGTCGTGGTTCATTGCTGGCCAGTAAACGTGATCTCGTGCTTTCCTTGCACACGCCTCGATTCCTTGATGACTTGAGTGTAACCTCGCGATTACTTCAGATCTGAGGGCTCGAGGTATGATGATGCGTTGATTCTTGAATAAGATGCCGTTGTGGAGTGTCAGTTCCTCTCGGAAATGCCAGTAGTCTCTGATAGCTACTGGTACTTTGTCACGTACGTCAGGCCATCCAATTAGTATAGTATTCTTAAGTGACTGCATTGTAGGGTCTTGCTCTGTGGCTTTTTGTAGTTGCGCTAACCTT
The DNA here is from genome assembly GCF_029948245.1 of Actinia tenebrosa. NCBI lineage: Eukaryota > Metazoa > Cnidaria > Anthozoa > Actiniaria > Actiniidae > Actinia > Actinia tenebrosa. Next base: position 658,984 of record NW_028292574.1, on the reverse strand, counting down.
TCACTTGTGACATTTACATTGTCGAGGGGGTTGATTCCTTCTAGTTCTAGCGCAAACACTTGGAACTCGTCTCCAGGATCTCCTTGGTCTGCGAGGAAGGCTCGTGAGAGGTGATCTGCCACGTACATTTGTTGTCCTGGCTTGTAAGTTACGTTCAGGTTGTATCGCTGTAGGCGTAATATCATCCTCTGTAACCTGCTGGGTGCTGCTAACAAGGATTTCTTGAAGATCGCTTGCAAAGGTTTGTGGTCTGATTCAACTGTTATCAGCTCTCTCCGTGTGATGTACTGGCTGAACTTTGCACAAGCGAAGACGATTGCAAGACATTCTTTTTCGATTTGTGAGTAGCGTTGCTCAACTGGTGTGAGAGTTCGGGATGCAAACGCTACTGGTTGGCCGTTTTGAAGCAAGGTTGCTCCGAGGCCTTTCTCACTTGCATCACATTGGATAGTGACTTCTTCGCTCATGTCATAGTACTTGAGTACTGGATGCGCAATCACGAGTTGTTTAACTTCTGAGAAGGCTTTCTCGTGCTGGCGTGACCACACAAATCTTGCATTCTTTGTGGTTAGTTCACGAAGAGGCAGTGCGACTTCTGATAGTCGAGGGAGAAACTTGGAGAGATAATTTACAAAGCCTAGTAGGCTGAGTGTCTCTTGCTTGTTGGTAGGCTTTGGCATTTCGGTCACTGCTTTGACCTTATCTGGATCTGGCTTGAGTCCGGTGGATGACAAGATGTGTCCCATGAACTTCACTTCTTTTCTCCGCATGATGAGCTTCTTGCTGTTCAGCTTTAAGTTGATCTGTCTTGCTCTCTTGAGCAGACGTAGCACATTTTTGTCATGGTGTTTGTTGGCTTCTGCTAATGTGTCACCGTAACCGACCACTAACATATCGTCGCGGAGCACTTCCACGCCTTCTAGGTCTCCCAGTCGCTCGTGTAGGGTGCTTTCGAATTCCTCTGGGGCTGAGCTGATGCCAAAAGGCATGCGTAGATATCTGTAACGGCCAAATGGGGTCCAAAAGGTTGTAAGCTTACTGCTAGCTTCGTCCAAACCGATTTGGTAGAACCCATCCTTTGCGTCTAACGTTGTGAAGACTTTGGCCTTGCCGAGTCTGGGTAGCATCTCATCCATTGTAGGCATTTGGTATTTGGGTCGTTTGATCGCTTTGTTTAGATCTTTGGGATCCAAACAGATTCGTATCTTTCCAGGTTTGGCTACAACGACCATGCTGCTGATCCATTCGGTGGGTTCTGTCTCTTTGACGATGATTTTCCTTTTCTCGAGTTCAGCTAACTTTGTTTTGACTTCCTGGCGAAGCGTAACTGCGATTCTTCTAGGCGCGTGTTGAACTGGCGTGACATCTGGGTCAACTGTGATTGTAGCGTTACCAATGTTTCCCAATCCTTCGAAGACGTCTCGAAAATCTTTTAAGATACTTTCTTTGGTTAGGGGCAGAGTTCCGGTTTCTTGAACCGCGTGGACTTGATGATCGATGTTTAACTTGATTAGATCTAATTGTTGGCATGTCTCGGCTGATAAAATTGGTTTGTGGTTTCCGTTGACAACCTGAAATTTGAAGCAATGTTTTTCGTTGACCTTAAGTGTCACTTCACCTAATGTTTCCATGACTGATCCATCAAACAATCGTAGTTTGACATTGCTTTGCTTGAGCGTCGGATTACCGTCTTGGTTGATGATTGCTACATCCTTGTGGCTGATTACGTTACAGGTCGATCCTGTGTCTAGTTGGCAGTCCAAATCCGTTTTATAACTGGAATTGGTGTTCATAAACTCAAGCTTTGCAAAAAACTGCTTGCCCTTCGTTTTCACCGAACCAACTTCTTCAATCTTCAACGTGAATTCGTCGGATGAGTATTCTCCTTCTTCTGATTCTCCTGATTCAGCTGTCATCGCTTTGACATTGCTTGACCTCGATCTACACACAGACGCGAAATGGTTTTGCCTCTTGCACGCTTTGCACTCACGGCCATAGGCGGGGCAGTCTTCTAACTTGTGTTTCTGAGAACCACCACAGCGGTAGCACTTGTAACTGCTCGTTCGTTGACTTGTAGTTCGTTTACTGTCCTCGCTTGGCGTTCTGTGGGAACGTCTGTTGTTGTACTTGTCACTTGGCTTGCTTGGAGATTTAGGCTTCCGTTCTCGTATTTCATTGATTTCTTCGTTATTTGTCTTATCCACTAGACTCATGGCTTTTAACTGACTGCTTGCTAATTCACTTGAGCGGCAAATGTTGAGGGCTTTGTTGAGATCTAGACTGTCCTCTTTTAAAAGACGTAGTTTTGTTGCGTGTTCTCGTATACCAAGAACGAGTCGATCCCTGATAAGCTCTTCCGTTAACGGACCAAACTGACATGATGAAGCGCATTTTCTAAGCCATCTAGGCGATTTACGTAGCCATCTACGGTTTCTTCTGGGCCTTGAGTACAGCTGTTGGACAGATATCGTTCGTACACCACGTTGCGCTTTGGTTTGAAGTAGGCTTCTAGCGCGTTTAAGCATGTGTTTACGTCGTTCTTTTCTTCGTCACTTAACTTGAGATTAAGGAATATTTGCAGACATTCCTTCCCCATTACAGAGCGAAACGTTGCTAGTCGTATCTTTGGGTCTTGCTGGTACAGTCCGGTTGCGACTTCGTAGTCCTCCCACTGTTGTTTAAAGAAGTCCCAATTGTTTACTTGATCTCCTTTGGTATTCATCGGCGTTGGTACCGGAAAATGCGACGTGAATATTGGTCCTCGTGGACCGCTGCTGGTCGAAGCTTCCTCCTTACTTGACATATTACTTCTTCAATGCCTCGGCAGTAGGAACTTGACGTTATTTTTCAGCTACTTTGGAAGCGTTATTTCCAATTTATTTCTGACACCATGTTTCAAGACGTGTTCGTGTTGGTGGGGAAATAGTTATGCCTCTTTAATCAAACAATCACTTCTCTAAGTATCCAATTACAACTGCGTAAGCTAATATTGTAACAACAAAGATGTTTTGTTGCATTTGTGTTAGAATATAGCTTTGTCAGGCTTTTTTTTTTTTTATAGGAAATATATGGGAAATAAGCAAATGAGGTCCTAAATCTCATTTTCGATTTAAATTTTTGCTTTGGGTTAACACTTTGATTCCACTTTCATCGGTCATTTCCACTTCCAAACAAGTAAAACTTTTTGAATAACAAGATTTTAGCCCTGTACAACAGCTTTTCTTCAAGAAAATAGTTTTTGGCGCTCACCGCTTGAATACGAAAAGAATTCTCTCTTAATGCATAGTCCCCGTGAGAGCGTAGAGTTTTAATCTTTTCCTAACGTTATCCAATGGTATATTATTTAGTTAGGCTAGGCAATAGACCAGTTTCGAATTCCAAATTACCGCTGTGTTTCTCGATTACAGACTCATTTGCACAGGGTTAGCCTCGAGTTTGTGCAGAATATTCACGTGTTACATTCAAGGTCCGTCGAGTTTCAAAATGTTTGTATTGTTGAAGTTGTGCATTCTTTACTTTACCGTTGGTATTTGTGATTATTTAAACACTGATACGAGGCTAACCCTATGCAAATGAGTCTGTAATCAAGGAACACAGCGGTAATTTGGAATTCGAAACTGGTCTATTGTGGGAGTGAGAAAGGATGTTGAGATAAAAGAAAACAAACCAAGACTGAGTGTTAGTGGTGTATTTATTTATCAACATTAAATGCATTTTCAGTTATTTGACAGCGAAAACTTACAAAGTGAGTCAGTTAAAGAATTACTGTGTATTTTTGGCCTTAAATCGCGTCATTTGACCTGCTTTTTATTCATAGCGGTGTTTTCCGGCAAACACTCCAATCCTTTAAGTTTTCTTGTGCCAATAGATAGAGATTGTTGTTTAACGCAATCATCGAGATCAATAAAAATGAATATCTATAACTTGAAGCCTGAACTGTTCACCTGCTTCAAGTGTGCTTTTGACTGAAAGCGCTTTATAACTTCTGAGTATTTATTTCAACGTTTTACATTAATTCGTATCTAAATAAATTTAAGCATTCGCAATGAAGTTGTAAGTAAAATAAATATTTCTTAATGTGGAAGTTTTCATATTTCGAAATCTTTCTTGATGTCTACTTTTTTTAATACGTAGTATTGTCGTCCATTCCTAGTCCATAGCTTGGCTTTCTTGCTCTGCTACAGTGTTGTCGTCTTCCATTATCACTCGCGATCGTTTGGCAGGACTCTGAAGAAAGGTGAAGGAAAGCACAACTTAGATGAAATGCAAACTGCTTGTTTTGTGAGTTTTGTTCAATACTATTGCTTCATGTCATGGTACTTTATCGATAATTTTTTGACAAATATATCTTTTTGACAATAGATATATAGTTTTTATATAAGAATAAATATAAACCAATAATTACATGTGTTATATATTGAATGGTTTGAAGGAGAGGATGCGAAATACTAGAGTAATCTCCACGTGTAGTTGAGCACCTATAAACACTAGTTACAAGTGCCGTTTTATTTGAATGGGTCATTTAGTCCTAGCTCCGGTAATATTATGACCGCAATTAGAAAATCTCAAAAGCGGATAGCCTTTTAGTTTATTCCGCATGCAGAAACGTGTTCACAGAATTGCTCTTATTAATCCAGTGGCAAACAATACAACGGCTAGTCCATTAGATGCACGGAAGGAAGTCAAAACCGATAATAAAAAAAAACATCCTTAAAGTATTGTCCATTAAAACCAGACAACCATCTGGAAAGGGAAGTACATACGTATTTTTTTCTTTTTTTCCTTATTGTAGTAATCAACTTTTGATATTTAAACTCAAGTATTTTGGTATTTTTGCGCAGTAATTTTCTTAACTGCCCACAAACACAAAAAACAGGTGTTTTATCTTTTCTCTTCTTTTCTTCCTCTTAATGTCAAATTTAAACTTAACTTCTACAGTCTATTCTGAGATCAATTTTCTATTCTACCTGTGGGAAGAACGTTTCTTTCGTAACAAAAGCAGCTTTTGACAGGTAATTTTTAGACTTGTTAAAAGCACTGTTTGTTCTCTTGTTTTTCCTTGAGAAAGTCTTTTCGTTCAAGAGCACACATTGTTTGATAAGCTGTTCTTAACTGATAAGTGATTTCCCTTTGTCCTGGGGAAGCGTGGTTGATCATGAGTTATGATTTGAGGCTACGAAAAGTCTTGACAGAATAATATATTCATCTTGTGTGCCAGACCGAAAAAATAATGAAATTTTAAAAAGATAATTTCCCTTGATCGAGAACTTAATAACTTTTAGCTTGGTTGTGAACCTGTCATACAGCCATACAAAGCTGATAATAATTAGATCCACATATAGTAATTTAAGATATATTCATATCTGATTCTTATTGGGTTTACATTGAAAATTAATTCTTTACTCTGACCGTCATTTAATTGCAGCAAAATAATCTAGAAAAGCATATTATACAGTTATGTGTTTTCTAGTAAGTTTTCTCGATGAACATTTGCTCTTGGGGCAACTCGTAAACATATGCATAAGTCTAAATACAAAAAAAGGTAATTCTTCATTCAACATTCGGAGTTTTTTTTTCGTTCCATAAAAACATCGTCAGTCATAAAAAAATTGAAGGCATTAAAGCGGTATCTTAATAAATCGGTCTAAGGGCTGTTTTCATTTTGATAAAAGAATGACTTTGATTAAACCCAGTTAAATGAAATTAAAATTGTCGGTCTTTGATATTTAAGATTTACGTATGATTTCTAGTTTTGACATTCTTTCTCAGTGGTGAATGTTTTCAAACAATTCGTCTTCATTATTTTTGTAATTTTTCATTTTCGAAGAGAACATTTTTGATGTATGGGCTCTTTTCGATGACGTCATTAATTAGGATGGCCTCCCCTCAGCTTCATTCAACGTCCCTTGATCATATAATCCTTTCATTCTCCTCAAACTTCAGCTGTCCCATCGAATTATTTCTGTCTCTCCCTTTTTTCCTATGAGAGCCGCCTAACCTTCCTTTCGCTCTTTCACTTAACTCCGTGAAACTTTAACATATCCATGGTAGAATTCAGTGATCTCCAAAAGCTAATTCTTGGAATGTAATATTCAGTCTTCTCGTCCTTAAAGTAACAGCTCCTCGTAAGCGCTATACGCCTGACTTTGAAGAACTTTGTCATAAATGGTTAAATTCTCTATGACTAGGTGCAATGAGGATTCAATTTTAAATTGCTAACTGACAGAAGCCGGCTTTTGAATTTGTGGGGTCTCGTTTGCGCAAAACTCTTTTGACAAATTCTAACATTCAAACAATAATAGCTAACTTTTTTTTTTCGGATGCTCATTTCAGATAGAAATCGTAAATCGTAACTCAAACAATAGACCGTTAATCCGGGCGACTAAACTAAACATTTTTTTCTCCTTTTTTTTTAGAAAAAAATCATTACCACCTACCCCTCGTTTAGATTGCCGTCGTCGTCTTCGTCTCGTACAAGAAAGTCCAAAACAAGGCGGTCTAAACGCTTCTCTTTTTTTAGCCAGAGCCAAGTTGTCAAAACTTTCAGTTCTATCAAAAAGACCTTCTTCATTTTCTTGTTCTTCTTGGGCTTTTGCCGATATGATTAGGTCTACAGTTATCAACACTAATAACGCTAACACCTTCAATTTTGGTAGCTGGATCATGGTAGAATAGAAATTAAACAGAGCAGCAAGAAATGTTGATAGTGATACCGCCAGACTCACACTAGGTTGAATGAACTGTTTGAAACCTTGAGCCTTTATATAAGACCTAAGTCCAGCCAAACAATTACGATTTCAATGACTTCCGCTCGTTTCTCGCACTCCCCCCGGTCCCACAAATATGACGAAATTAAATTCTAAGATAAAGTTACCGCCTGTCAAGTAATCTATGCGTCCTCGAAGTTCGATAGATTCTTATTACCCTCGCTTTGCCGGTTATCCAGTTTTAAATATTTATATCCCACTGAGTCTGTCAATTTTAGATAGCATTCCTGGGACGTCGTCAAAGATGTTCAAAACACTTGCAATTTTAATTTTACTCTTCTCAACATTCTCATGTCTGTCAGCAAACTAGTAATCACCAAGGGAAGAAAACGTTGGTCAAAAAAGGGAAAAAGTTTCACATTTTTCTTTTCTTTGTTTCTTTGCTTTTACAATAATATGACATTCGTTAAAAATACCAATTTATATATAGTTTACTTTGGTATATTATTTAGGGGTTCATCGCTTGTAATTTATGTCAAAACAACGTCAGATTAGCAGGTGATGAACTCATTTCTAGTCTTAATAAACTCTATTATTCTGTAGACTTTATTCGTTTTTTCAATTAATTACCCAAGCTTACTTCGTTTTTAGTTTAAACCGGTTAGCAAGGTCTTTACATTTAAAAACATGTTCACGAAAACTGAAAACTTTTCTCTTAAATCAAAAAAATAGTGCGTATTCACAAACTTTAGCCCAGAACAAGGGCGTTATACAACATTACATTATCAGTAGGGTTTTTTTTTTACGTTCAGTTAAGATATTAAGGTTTAAAATCTTATTTGCTAGAATACAAAGTAATATGATCATCTGTTTAAAAGCTCCTAGAAGACGCGGATTGAATTGTAAACAATGTCAGTCTAACTTGATTAAGTAAGGTTAAAAATAATACGAGCAAAGACCTTTTCCTCTCGTTGGTCTTGAAGGACATGAACGCTCATTTAACGTCAATATGGAGCGCTTAATTTGAGACTTTTAAGATATTTTTTTCTGTAGAGAACTGGTTATTCAAATTAAAAAATGTCTTTCATGAATCACTCAGCATCTCGAGTCAGTAATTTCCAGGGCTTTTTTAATTTCTGCAGTAAGTGTTTCTTAATAATGGTGTTCGCACACGATTATTTTCTTAACAAATATCGTGTCAGAACGGGAACAAACAGTTCTATCGAGATCTCGGTCTGGTTGGTTCGGCTGTCACCAAGTTCAACGTCGTCATTTTTTTTTTTTTTTTTTCATTTCTGTAAGTTTTCTTGAATATTTGAATTTGAGTCCTATCATGGGATGATGTTGCCGGCTTAGGTTTGAAGCAAAGCAATTTTGAACAAGTCTCATTTTATCGACCATGATTACAATTTAGCGGCCATGTTCACTACACTACAAATATTCATTCATACAATACATAATACAATTCATAATGTATGGCAGAGGAGGGGGGGGGGGGGGGGGGGGGCAGATGAAAATTTGAAATGTCCAGAATAATTCTTAACACCCCCCTTAAAGTCATGCAAAAAAATACGATCCCCCCTAAGCAAGGCTTGAAGCTCCTTCCAAAAATTGTGCATCCCTCCCTTTTTCCTATCAAAATTTTCCCGATCCCCCCTCAATTTCACCTGCCCCCCCCCTCCCCCCACCCTCCCCCCAACTGCCATACATTATGAACGCAGCCTTAGTTGAAGATTTAGTTCGTTTCATTTTCTTTTATTCTGAGAAATACTATTGAATTGACTACCATGATAAATACCCAAGCTTGAAAATAAACTTTTCAAGTTACAAGAAAATTAATTAATGGTCTTCCATGATCTTCCTTTAGTAAGTTTCAAACGATAAAGATATTTTACCGCGGGGGATATTTGTCTTTTAATCTTTTCTACTTATTTTAACTTTAGAATAATTGACTCTAAATAATCCATTTTTTCGCTTTTAGTACGAACAGTAGCGTAGCGGTAGGGGGGGGGGGGGGGGGGGGGGGGGGGGGGGAGAGGGGGGCACGGGGGACACGGGGGGGCCCCCAAAATTTTTGAAAAAAAATTTTTCGAAAAAAGAATAACGACAACATAAAAAAATATTAAGCCGAAACGAAAGAGGAAAATAAATTATTACAACCTAAGATTTAAGAATGGTTAATAAAATAAGGTTTGTTTCTTAAATTTTTGTTTGAGCGTTTATTTGTTTTATTTGGGAGGAGTATTTTTTTAATTTTTTTATTTGGGATCAATGCCCCCCCAGCTCCTAGGTCCTCGCTACGCCCCTGAGTACGAATAGATGCGGAGTATTCTTTAGAGGCAATTCGCCTCCTGTCAGATGTTACACTCGTTTTCATGCTTCAGTTTACAACGTACTGCGGCACGACTATTCGAGTAGATTCTGACTAACTACTGGACTGACTGAATGGTTATTGTATCGTAAGGCAATTTTGTATCATGACTATTCCTTTGTGTTTGCTTTATTTTTAACATCGCTATTTCTATTCAACATTTAAAAAAAGAACACCTAGAATTCCGTCATTTTGAAAAATAAGGCTATACTGAATACGACTTCTGTAAAATCGATCTCTGACCAAAATATGACGAAGTTTGTCTTCATACAGCAGGGGGAATCGTTTCGGAATTAAAAGGCGACTTCAATGAACCATTAAGTTTGAGTTCAACTAAATCGTTCCTAGACGGAGCACTAAACCTAAGCGTCTTACTTCTTTTTTAATCAAATTGAAACAAAGTTTTTTGTGTTGTTTTCATTTTAGACATTCTTTTCTGCTTGTCGGAAATTTTTATTCAAGACTTTTATTTGATAACACTGACCATGGTGGTGAACATACGATCTGCATCGGTGCGACGTACGAATATATGAAGAGAAAACTAGTACAAGTCAATGCGATGGCTGGCCCTTAGTCAGTGCACTATAATTATATTTCACCTAAAACATCGTATTTAACCTTTATTAAAACGTTTTTAGAATTGAAAATTACCCATAATGCACACAATGTATCCATGTATCGATATTCATCGTATCTACAGAATTTTTGCAAAGCGTATATAAGAACACCAACACTATATAACTTTATATATATATATATATATATATCGTATGGACATTATTCGTAGGAAAACGGTCTTTCCTGTTGGCGTTCTTCTTTCTTGACGGCAAGATGATTAAGCACCCATTGTGAGGCTTGGTTAGTTGTTCGTAATAAAACGGCTCACGTCCTTTGTTCGTCACGGTTGAGTCCAATTTTGGCAATTGATTGATGATTACCGCTATTTTTTAACTTCATGTGTACTTAAAACCTTATAATTAATCAAATATCGTGTCAACTAAGTAAACTTGAAGGGTTGTTTATTATATACTACACGTTTATCAACAAATAGTAAAAATAGAGATGATGGATGGACTGTTGAAAAAAACGTTTATTTGATGCCTATTTTAGCAAGTTATGTCCCCACGACAATTACTATGTCACCGCAAACTACTTCCGCGTACCATCAAGTCTAGTGTCCTCTACAAACCATCCGTAACAACAAAAGTACGCGGTCGCTCAGTTATCTGATGGTTTTTTTTTTTTTTTAATATTTTTCGCCTTGAGGGGAGGTAAGAATATGAGAAAATTTAAACAGTTAATTGCGAAGCGCCCAAAATTAGTACCGATTAAGTGACCAAGTGTGTTCAGTTTGCAGGTGGCTTTTAGTTCTTTAAATTTATCCAAATGGCTTTTAAAGGAATTTAAAATAAAGTAAAAGTAGCTTCCGGAGTATTGAATTCTATAATTTCATTTCTTTTTCTCTCGCTAAATCGCCTATTCCTGCGATATTTAAAAAAAAATTAATCTCTTAATCCATCTTGACGATTCCACTACAAAATATTTTCCTCTTATTTGGTAGGCTAAGCACTCACAAAAATCAGTTAATTCGGACATGAACATTCTGTTATCTAGAAAAGTCGATATCTTGTATTCCGCAGATGAAAGAAGAGTCTATAGAGAACTAGCTAGAGTTAGAAGAGTTCTAGTTCTACACCGGGATTTCATCATAAAAGCGAATTCATTGTACGCACGAGTCAATTATTGAATATTAGTATATATAGCCCATGAATGTGAATACAGTTAAAAGCATTCCAAAAATATAAACGATATTCAATGTCATGAAGATACGTCTTAAATGGGAAAACAGAAAGGGAGACGTCTTCAGCAAGTCATTTGGCTTCTACAGAGGCATATATGACAGTGCAAAGCTCAGTTTATGTCTTGTGAGCAGCTTAATTCTAAGATTGATTTCAAGTCGCACCGACTTCAAGAGCCATAAATTTGCCTTTGTCTTTACAGTGGTTCATTAATTCGTTTTGTTTTTTTATATTTTTCTGTTCTCTTCGATCGGTCGCTGATGGAGATAGTAGAGAGTTTTAGATTGCCTTTTTTTCTCCCCACAAACGGCAAACGTGACCACGTTTTCATCGTTTTCCTATATTTTAATTTACCTCTTGCAAACTTTCATATCACAAATGAATATTCTTTTGTTTTTCTACAGCACCGATTTTTTTGCGATTCCTTTTCACTTATTTAAGAGAATTTTTCACTGATCAACTGACGTTACACTTTTGCAGTGAACGTCAATCTAAAACTCTCTAGTTGTTAAACGATATCGGATCAGCTAATGTTTTTTTTACAGAATAATACATCGTTTAATGGTTATATTTCTATGACGTTTGTTAAGATACATTTCATTTAAGTCAAGATTTTGAATATATTTTTTCACTAGTATCTTAGACTAATCCAGTACCGCTCGAAAGGTGGATTTTCATTGCTCCCTAAGTACAGTACCGCTTTTGTAAAGTTAGGTTTAGTGCTATTGTTTGGATGACCAATCTATTGTTTTTTAATCCAATCATGTAACTCGTTCCGAGCGGTACGAGCTGGCTCGTATCTTAAACCTTCTTTACTCGTTTCATTTCAAGTTGCTACATGATAAACCTAGTAAGCTTAATGCCCCCATAGTTATTGGGGCAATAGGCCTCATAAATCGGTGTCTAGATAGAAATGTCAAACAACTACCAGGAAACATAGAAATCGCAACATTGAAAAAAAAAAATTTGCACTACTAGCCAACGCTTCGTGCGAGCCAAGCCGGTTGCGATCGTACGGATTGTGAGCTACGTTTGCGAGCTATTAGCATACGTCATGAATGCGAAAAATCGCGTACTTTTTAAAGGAGATGCCTGGAGTTCCTTCTTCTCTCTATGCATACTTTCTGTTATAGTTCTCCAAGCTCTTTGTAGCAGTACTTCTGATTTAGCTTTAAGGCTATAAAGTGATCGGCTGAATAATGAAAAGAACTTTTGGAAGGCTGTTACGACTTATTTTGATAGAAAGTTCATGCTAGCAAGTTCAGACTAGCGAATGGAGCAAATTTCTAGGGGAACCCTTTTTTAGCTACTGAATCGACTCTATGTTTTTTGGTTGTTTGTTTGATTGTTTTGATGTTGTTGTTGTTGTTGATGCTGTTGTTGTTTGTTGTTTGTTGTTTTTATTTTTAAATCTTGAATGGGATTTTTCTTTTTGTGAAAAATAAGCAGAGACAAATAAAAATAAAGAATCATGCAATGCAATCAGTCACAAAGTTGTACAAACATTTCCATAGTTTATCGACTTGATATAACTTTATTTACGGCTGTTTTTAATTTTTTATTTCTATAGTTTACTACTTGGGATTTTGACCTTCATTTAAGAGAGTCAACAATGTAAAAACAATGCTCATAACGGCTAGGATAGCGTTGAATGTATATTATCTCATTCATTTCTTAAAATAAGGATCCATTATTTAAAAGTCTTCCGTAAAAAATGTCATTATTCATTAATTATTATCAATATCATCATTATTAATTATTATTTATTGTAATGTTAAATTTTTCGGAACTTTCGGGTGGCTCGCATGAATCGATGGCTCGCTGGCTCACATGTTTACTTTCTCTAAGGAGTGGGTCAGGTGGGTACTTAGAGAGGCATGTTATAAGCAAAACAAAAGTGACATATATATAAAGTACATATATACATAAATCTGGATAGTGCTCGATGCATTAAGTTGCAGAGCGTAATCAATTGTAGTTAGATAGATTAAATACGAGACATCACCGCTCTAGCTGTTACTCCAAGTTTCACGCTTACGCGATCATCAGACAGGTTTCAAAGAAGAATATTATATTTAGGGGTTAGAGAATGATGTGAGTGTTTTGTTTACAAAATACACGCACCAGTTGACTGTAGAATCAACGAGAAATTTCCCAATACTGCACTAGGTGGAGCGATTGGTTAAAATCGATCACATGATTTGTTTAGTCTGGCCACAATCCATAATATACGTCTATGGTATGTAACAATTTATTAATTTGAGGATAAAAATACCTTAAATATGATCGGAAATCAATAAACTCAAGCACAAAAGGAATAATTGGAGTGTGTTGATTTTCAAGGTAAAACAATGAAATTTTGGGTCTTTTGAACCGTTTCGAATACTCCCATTTCGAGTTCGCCTTTACTCAGTCTTAGGCCCCGTCCACACTATGCCGGATAAATTTGAATCAGCAAATTTGTTTATCCGGTTAGGCCTTCCGTCCACACTGGTCCGGGCGAATCCGGAACAATTCGCCACCAAAAACGGAACTTTTCGAATACGGTCTCCAGAGTAAAACAATTTTTATCCGGCTAAAAAGATCCGGCTAAAGCGTAACAGTGTGGACGCAAAACAATTTACGTAAACGGAACTTTTTCTATTGTTTTCGGTTACGTTGTCATGGAACAGTTCTGCTCTAGTGATCGTCATCGAAAAATATATGCTTTTGGTTGGATTTTTTTAAATTTATCGACTTGAAGTTGTTTTTCTGATTCTAAATGAAATCTTACTTATGCTTAGATGTCATTTTGTTCAGTTCTTGTAACAAAAGAGTGGCTACATCTTTGTAAACGCTACGGTAATCGCTAAACTTTGATATCTAACTCACAAGAGATTTATCCTATTGCCTTTTTATGTAAAGTTCTCTTTATTTCGACTGTGTTTATGAATTTTTCGGGCGGTTATAGGCTTGATATGATCCCTAAACCAGACGAGGCACATACGGAAAGGTGTTTTTTGAAGATTTATGCGGCTAAGATCATATTAGCGTGGACGCAAAACATTTCATTCGTTTTCACACCAATTTATACTTATTTCAGTAAAGTTAGTCACCAAAAACCTAGAAAGCTGAGATCACTAAGGATCATGGAAAACAATTCATATCAAACAAGTAAAGCTTTTTTGATACAGACTGCAGCTTGAGGATGCTCAGGAGAGGTGAGACTATAACTGGTAAAATATGTGCAAGTCCATAAACTGTTATCAAGCGGTTGAAACATGTAAAATGTATCTACCCATAATCCTTGTCGGCCTCAGCCTTATAGCTTTTCACGTGACTAACTTTATTGAAATAAGTGTATCCGGATAAAAATTTATCCTACATAGCGTGGACGGGGCCTTAGCCTCAATTGTGTACAAATGTGTTTTCTTTCATTTAAAGGTCTATTGTATAGTAAGGAATATACGCACTACGAAACAATACGAGTTGATTGAAATGCCACGGGCTATGGTTAGATAGCTGAATATTATAACACATAACTGAGACTAAGACTGAGCAAAGAAAACTCGAAACTGGAGTATTCCGAAAACACAGCTTTGTCTTGGACGTAGTTGTGCCGTGTGTGTAGATAAGTAAAGGATGATTATTTTCTTTAAATGAAGTGCAAATAATTAATCCGTGAAACACTAATTACAAAATAGTACAAAATAGTGCTAATTAAACAATAGAAAACAATAGAATTTGCATGAAATTGTGCTATTTAATAGTACTAAAGTTTCACGGTTATATCGTTTGCACTCTACTAAATGAAACTTTTTGTAAATTTATTTACTTTCAGTTTTTGCTATGTATTTAACTAAGTTTGGGGGCTGTAGGGCTCAACAGTGTTTAGATATGAAATTAGTAAGGGCAACCATATAACGTTCTCAAAAGTGCATGTTAAAGGAGGATGCTGTAAGCTGTAAACCATCTTCAGGGACAAGCCCTACTGATCAGTACAATCCGGCAGTGTGGCTCATTCCTGAAGATTCCTTAATTAAACCGAAAACCATTATTTGAAGATAGATGTATTGTAATCTAGTAATTTTTTCTACTGCAAAAAGTAATTACAACAAAAATTCAGTTTGAAAATTCAGTTTGAAAAAAAGATTGACGTTTACTGAACAAGGCTCTCTGCATAAGCCGCCGACACTTACTAAAGGTGCACCCCTGAGATAGTCCGCTGACAAAATGGGCCTTTTTCACGCGGCAGCCATGTTGGTTGGAACAATAGATTCTACCACGCGTAGCCTCGCATACAAGAGCTTGAATATAAATTAATGCAGGTTAAACAAAGGTTTTTATTTTCATGAGAATAATTATGGCCGCAGTGTGATAAAGGCCCATAGTGTATGTTCAGCAGGGTTGAGAATGACTAAAGCACCTAGGGGAAATATTTTACTTTTTGCAATGGAAAATATTTTTGCATCGTCGTCTCCCAGCTCATACAACTAATAAATTAGTTGAAAAACTCTTGGCTTTCATCTTCATCGTCAAAAAACATTGCATTTCCATGGCTTAAATAAAACAAAACTCTTGGACAGAAAGAGCAACTTAAACTAAACATCTCAGCCTGATTTCTAGTTAAAAAAGTTTTAAATACAAAGATACAAGCGTTTGACTTTCCTTCAACATAAATTTCAGTATACACTTTTTTCAATTTGTCCCTTTTTATGAAGCTTAATAATTGTCAAACTGGAGTTAATAAATACGCATGTTGGAGTCAATGTGTACGAAGGCTCGACTATTCATGTAGCTGGAGACTACAGAAAGTATTTGATGAATAAATAAATAAAGGTAACCAAAAGAGAGCAGGACCAAAATAAGAAAGAAAAAAAAAAGGAGATGAATGAGCGGACCTTAAGCTTTTATGGGCGGGGTGCATGTTCACCCTGTGCTCCCCCCTAGTTACGGCCCTGGGCCGGGTTGTTCAAAGCTGGATTAGCGCTAATCCAGGATTAACTCTATAGGTCTTATTAAGAGTTAACCAAGGATTAGCATTAATCGGGCTTTGAACAACTGGGCCCTGGTGTCTACGACCATTACATATATATTTTAACCTAGCCTTATTCGATATCACCTCTTGTAAGGCCAAGTAAAAAAAATACATGTTTATCGTCTGGATTTCTAAAAGAAGAGCGCGGGCGGGCAGGATTTTTTAATGATTTAAACCCAAACAAAAGTCATGTTTTTACCGAATTTCTCCTCGTACCAAATTGAGGAAGACTGGGTTTGAAACGAAAGTAGCGCCTGTTACTTTTTTTCGTTTCGGTTTTTCATCGGCCCGGCGGGGACGATAAACATGTAATTTTTTTACTTGGCCTAACCAAGGTGGAAATTTCATATAACCTGAATTTTAGGTAGGGGTGGCCTGGAACCGAGGCTGTTGCTATGGCAACTTATCTCTATAGCTTCTTTTGAATTCGAAGAATAGCTAGAGAACTGTGATACTAGCATTTTAATTGAAATTGGGCTGAGATATAGCTTATCATAATCTTAGGCTGTTGAGTTATTAAGAATATGACGTCATCAAGAAAAATGGCCGCCATTTTTAAAACTGCAATATCTTTTGAAGGAAAAAAGATATCTGGAAAAAGAAAGCTGCAGATTACTTCTATATCAAATGTATTTCGATCCATGCAAAAAAAGAGCAATCAGAAATTTGATCGTAGTGGCACTTTAAATGTATGGGTAATGTTTATAGTGCAACCACATCAATTCTGAACTGATAACAATAATCATCAAGATAAAGTCAGGTTACCCTTTATCTACTAATTAACTTAAAAACGTATTATTTCAAACGAAATGAACGATCATCACACTACATATATTGCGAGGAGAAAGATATAGTTGTTATAGTGCTTTCATTATAACTGAACGGTGCACAGAAACAGCTGGTTTATTCGTTTTATTATATAGTTACAAAAGGAAAGATGGTCGCAGGATATAGCGGAAATTCGCGAGCGCGGATGGCGTCAGCACTGCACTCTATTCGCTAATAAAGCACAGTTTTCAATCAATCAGCGCGAGCGTAATATCCTAACTATATAATAAAAATAAATTAACAGATCCGTTGCATCACTACCAATATGTTCCTTGTTTCGACAAACCCCTTGAATTATTAATCATTACAACTTTTACTTTCAAAGCAGCATACATCAAAGGAAGTAGCTTCATTATAGAAACAATTTGTTTCTAATGGATAATATAAGGAATACATTCTGAGAACACAATTCATAGCCCTTACTAAATAGATCTGGTTGTTTTCTTCAAAATGTAATCATAGCTTGCAACTTTGCAATGATGCTACCCTGCGAGCAGAGGCTATTTTTCTCCCTCTCCGTAGGTCTGAGCGGCAGGCAATGATGTCAGATTCTAAATCTATCTCATTTATGTCCGGCAACGAAGCCTTTTTTTTCAAAGCATTTATTCCATTAATGCTCGTGCTCATTCCTCATGTCCACAAATATTTTAGTTTGTATAATTGGAAAAGGGGAAAAAATGGTAATTGAAGAAACGTCTAAAGTCTCGAATGTTAAGGGAAAGTCAGCCTGATGCTAACGTTTACATCTCCACCGACCAAACAGACCAGAGGAGGCATTGGGACTCCTAGTGACAGTCCCATCCGGTTTTCATTTCGCAGTGACAAAACATCAATGAAATTTGAAATAAATAACACGACATGAACATAGTGATATTAAAAACATCTTTACAATGATATTGTAATACAGTAGCCCCCCTTAATAAACTCGTGGATACACGAATCGTAGAAACGAGTTATTGCCAATCAGGGGTCTGAATATGCAAATGTGTCACTCACTCACCTACTTACTCACTAAGATGTTAGCAGATCGATATTCAAAAACGATTGCCAATTGTATTACATTGTCGGTTTACGAACATTGCACTTTTTTACTTTAAAATATCAGACTGATTTACATACACATACATATCAGACTGACAAGAAAAATCGTTTCGCTATTTTCGTTTAATCCCTTGCTTCTAAAGATCTCCAGTGCTCGTTGCGGAGAAAAATTCAGAAAATTAATTTTAATTTTCACAACTAAAATCGAAGAAATCGAAAACCGCGGGCAATTCGAAAAATTTTTTTTTTTTCCAATTATGCTGGAACTTTAATTCGATAAGTAGAGTGACGATCGCAGAACGCCGCCCACAAAAGAGATTCTTGTACTCCAATCTCTTGAAATGGGGGATACTATTTACAAGGGAAAGATTTGGTTCTAATTATAGCATATGTAACAAGGGATGTATTACTATCCCCCGAGGGAAATAGTTGGCGCATTACAGACTCCCTAAATATTCCAAATTATTACCTTTTTTCGTGATCAATAACACTAGGGGCTGCAGGTGCAGTAATATTAACTTCCTGTCTCTTAAGTCATATTATCATTCTTATAGCTGCAGGGTCCCCTACTTCGACTAGTTATTTAGATGTCATAATATGGCGGCTAGATAATACCTCATCATTGAAAACCCTGCCTCGGAAAATATCAAAATGAAATTCTGAAAGTCTAAGTAATCATTTCGATCAAGCATGTGACTTAGTATCTTAGTAGAGGACAATGTGAACTTTACAATATTTCTGTGTCTCATTCAGTTACTAACTTAAAATATTACCAAACCGGCTGTCTGCGGGAAATTTTTTAAAAAATTGACTATTAAAATAGTAAGATATCTTAGCAACATGAGAAAATATTGTAGCCAATTACATCATCAAAAAATAAAATAATGCTACGAATCAGCTAAAGGGGAGCAGATACTTAGTGGGAGCCGGTCGTTGATAAAAGTGGATAAAGGTATATCCCCTAATAAATTGAAACATTCACAATTATCAATAAATATTAGGAATAACAATAATTGATGTCTTTTTTTAAATAGAAATAATTGACAAATTCATATATAAGAAACTTTAGCATGTTTGGTATACGACACACTCTATTTCCCGTGTATTGCGAACATTTTTTGAATGCAATTAAAGAGCGATAATACTCGGTCTGTGAATTTTTGAAACAGTTTTTATTTGCTGATGTCAGCGAGAGGAAATTTTCTCCTTTTCCTTTATGCGGCTTACGTCAGTGGTTTGAGTTAGTGACTTTCAAGTTTGCTCGTTTGCAATAAACACGCTTGTTTTTCATGCACTCTTTCTCAGTATTTTTATTTTTTCTCAGTTTTTCAGGACTTTCATTCGTTAAATTCATTCGGCGGTAATACACAACTTGCAGCCCTATAATCGCCGTTCTGCGCATGCGTCAGTCAACATATGTATATTAGGCAAGCTGTTATCAAACCTCAATGTGTTTCATTAGAAAAAGATGACTTTACATGAAACGACAAGTAGAAATTGAATTGTCCAAAAACTGTGACATCTAAAGTCCAATAATAATAATAAAGTAAGCATCCCTAGTGTTAGATATCACTATTTGTCAGGGCTTTGCCAACATAATATCAATGGGGTATTTTTCTCTTCTCTTCTCTTCTCTTCTTTTCTTTTCAGTTTGGCAGGCGGGGTTGTAGTTTTTATTTGCTTATATAAATGCTTTCGTATAAAAACGGTTTTCGTTACAAGATTGTAAACAGCTGACGAAGCTATATGATAAAAATTAACCCAATTTGTAACCAGTCCACTCTATGGTCTCGACGTCTCGCTTTAGAAAAAAGGACTTTGTATATATGTAACATTATTTTATTATGGAGTGAATGTAACTGCGCGGGCTGTTGGACTCGCTATGGGTGGCGGGTGCTGTTCAGATGAGGTGAATGCCTATTCACGGTGTTCACCGCATTTGTCTGTGTTTTCTGCCCCTGGCGGGTCTAATAGCTTGCGCAGTTTGTGTATGTGAATGTGTGTGAGAATTATATATAAGATATTTAAAGTTATCTAAGTTAATTAGCTATTTTTACAGATTCATACTTATATTATATTATATTTATTTAATTTATTTTATGCACGACCCCACAAGCTTTTAGCTTTAAATTTTATCGTGTTTAAATAAAGGTATTCTATTCTATTCTATTCTATGGTCTTTTCTTATGATTTCGATGTAGGCTCTAATAGTTCCCTTGAATCCGAGTATGTGTCATTCATTTCCAGAACATCATTAACGCAACACAAGATGGTACCGAACGTTTTACCATGCGCTCTTATAACAATTGCTCTTATTCTCATTTTGTTATATAGAACGTAATTTACCCTCGGGCAGGCCTCGCACCTCTCCTAAAACTCATCATTTTTTCAAATTAGACCAATTTCGAAATAGTCAAAAAAAACCTGTATTCTTTGATCACAGACTCATTTTTATACGGGGTTTACCTTGTATCAGTGTCCAAATATTCACAAGTATTAATGGTAAAGTAAACAATGCACAGCTCCAAATATACAATCACTTTGCAATTCCACGGACCTTCACTAGAATTCATGAATAGTTCAAGGAGATAATTATATACAAAATCGAGGATAATCCTGTAAAATATAGAACTGAAGTAAAAAAATACTGAAATATTAAGTTTAACGTTTATTTTTTAGGTATTTTTTTTAAAACAAACAATGGGTACTCTTAGTGATGGAACCCCATATCAGTTAGCTGAAGTAATTAATAAGTAAATAATGGTAGTCGATCCTGCGTATTTCTTAGGACTTTGAATTACAAACAGGTGAGATCCTGAAACTATGGCCACGTACCAGGAATGGATGTTGTGTCACAAAACTGTTCAAGTATTTATAAACAAAACTGTTATAATGATCCATACGCATCTAGTGGAAGAAGAGCCACTCTGTAGCTACTCTGTGGAATCACTGAGGCCTCTTTATTAACTATTGAGAATTGAGAATTCTTCTTCGAAAATCGAAATAACCGTGAAAGGATCAACAGCCAATTAAGGAATCTTTTTATCAGTTCAAGGCAATACATTAAATTAATAGCAAGTAGTAACAGCGTAAGCAACTCGGTGGCTTAAATCCTTAAGGGTTTGATGATGTCCACCATTGGTCATTCACAAACAGTGTCTGTCTCACAAAGGTCTTGATGTAAGAGTCTTGCGATCTAGCATTCTATACTAGCTCTAAGTCTCTAGGCTTTGAGTAATAAATAGGTGTTTTGGCGTTTATGGTACGGCACAATTATTGAATAGACAATCCAGCTACATAGCTAATATAAGGTTTAATTGAAATAGGATTGTGAAATCAACAGGTTAATTAATACCAAGAAGAAGATTCACAAAGTCTTCACTGAGCAAGCATACGAACCTTTTGAAGAGCTATCTGTCTCAGGCGTTCCACCCATGTGAACGAGTCTTGGGCTGGAATTTCAAACAATGAAAAACAGACAGAAAAACTCTACTTTATTTTTTCACTAGCTACTCTA
>NW_028292574.1:552704-632704 GCF_029948245.1 Actinia tenebrosa | reverse complement strand
CTGTAACTCTAATACTTTTCAGGTCTCATATTTTAATCGCATCGTTAAAATTTGGAATTCCATTTGTAAATCTTCTCCTTGTACATTTTTTTCTAGTATAGCTACTTTCAAAACCGCATTTCAGTACGTTACTTTTCTTTACTTGATTCTGTTTTTGATATAGATATTGTCTTGTACCTGGTCTGCTTTTCGAGAATGTCCCTGTCATAGAGGTTAACCTCTTAAAGTGCACTAGTTTTATCTTAATGAACGTATTTTTCCATTCTTATTTTTTATTTTTACGTACAATGTTATATTTTTTGTGTATTTTTACGTTTAATTATTTCAACATTTCAGGTGGTCACCTCGCATGGGTCTCGTGTCCCATTCGTGACTTTCCTTTCTGGGTAACTATTAGTTTTTTTTCTATTCAACACATTGTAATATTAGTTTCCCAATAAAGCTGTTGAAAAAAAAATGACGTGATCATGCAAACGTCCTAACGATTGGGGAAAAAATCCATAAAATTTCAATCCCCTTTTTCAGAAAAACATTTTACAAGTTGGTCAGAGATAGCGACAGGTAACATTAATAATAACCCTCATTTGGCTATCGATCAGTATCTTTGGAATAATAAATATTAAAAAATTGGGAATGTTTCCGTATACTATAAAATGTTTGCAGGTCTCAACATCAACAAGGTAATAGACCTTAGTGATGAAAATCATGAATATGGATGGTTATGCTAAACAAATCAGTGGGTCTACAAAATAAAGCCTTTCTACGGAGGAAAAAACGTTTAAAAAGAGAAGAAAAATATAGATGCAAAATAGACAATTAACAAAGTTTTTTGAATCTGGACAAAAAAGCTAAACGAGAGAAAAGGTTACAACAAACCAGATATATGAATGGTTTATATCAGTCACTCAAACACTTAGACCGCCGTCATCCCAAATGAATGGGAACAATTGCACGAATCAATTTAATTGTTAGAAAAAAAATCACTCTTCCGGTCTCTATCAGGTTTAATAGTAATCTTGGTATAGAAGACAGTCTTATCATAAATTATAAATAATTAAAGGTCATTGCGCATTAGCAGCCATTGTTAATATGGGAGACTGAGAGAACTGATTTTCGGGAGAGGAACTAGAGAGATGTGTTGAACGAAAAACTAGAAGGATAAATTTCGCTACGAATCTTCTGAATAATAAAACGATAATTGATTCCAAATCTGCAAAATAATCCGAATGTGACAATGGCGCAGTTATTTGCCCATACAAATGCATGACGTTTTGCTAAACTTCCCTTAATAATTGCTTAGTATTCCACCCTTTTTCAGATTGGATTGCTCATTTCAGTTTCTTAGAGTAGGCGTAGCGCAGTTGATTAGTGTGCGGCCTCTGGAGGTCCACTGTTTGATCCTCAGGATCTCCACATCTGATTCGACTTCTCTCTAATTTGTGTTGCTTCAGCTTGGAATGCTCTTAGTAAATCAGAGCACTGATGGAGAGAGGGGATACATTGAGTCCCGTCTTCCTGGGATACCAGCCTCGTAACTGAACGCACTACAAACGTTAAATTATATAGTTACTTTACTTCTTAACTTTCTACTTCAAACAAGGTCATGAGTTGCAGCCCCTGACTTATGATATAAAACTTCGTTATGGTAGAGGATGATAGATGATATTGTGGATATAACGAATCGTGGTTGAGGATACTATGAAAAACAATTCCAATTTGGCATTAAGAAGCACCGGGTAGTTGAGAGTTGTATGTTGTAATGTAGTGGTATAGTGCATGTGGAGGGAACCTCACGGAAGAGCCCGTAGGGGGAGTGGTGGTTGTAAAATATGTATATGTATGTAATGTTACTTGACGTGTTCTTGTTGATAACTAATGGTCGTATCACCTGTGCGCATATAGATCAATTTCCTTAGTGATCTGATCGTCAACCGAACGGGCTGGAAAGACTGAGATGTGAGTGATCTAAAATTGTCGAATGAGCGTGACAACTCGAAAGAACGGCACACTAAACTACTTAGTGCCTCAAGAGCTTCATTTCAACAATGGTATCAGTTGGCGAATATATATTCTTCAGTGCCAAACTATACTCAGGGATGTGGTTAATTGCGTTTATCAATTCCCTATTCAATATACTATACGAAAGATAGATAAATAATACCAATATGCAAGTAAACAAGTATAACCAGTTTAATCGTATTTTCCCTGGCCCAGGCCAGCACGTACCTAGAGACCATGAAATCCTATAGACGTAATCCACTGTTTTCCCGTTTCAGACCAAGTGTCATTCCATGGAGTATTATTTCTTTGTTTAATGGTTGCACGTAAGAAGACACATTAATATAAATACAACTCAAACAAAGAATCTTCTTCTCAAGGGATTGAACAGGAGGGAGAAGATGTCTCTAGGCAAATGGCTGGAACAGTGTTGTTTCCATTCGTGACGTCACGTTCTCCCTGGCAATTTTGAAAACCTTCAAATTGCACTCGAGGATTGATATAAGGTTTGAGAGAACAACAAATCAAACAAATGACACATTCTTAAAGCCACGTATCATTTAATCAAATGTTCTAGTGCGAATTAACAATTCTCTTTCTTTTGCGAAAAATATTTCCAAATTTCCAACCCCCAATAAAAATGACGGATTGTCGAAGCATCCCGCGATAAAAAAAGTCAAATATCAAGAAGTTGAAAGATGAAAATATAAAGCAGATTGCACAAGACTATGAACCTAATACAAAGGAGGCGGATTTAGCATTTAAAAGGGTTTCAAACTGTAACTTAGGCTTTCTTTTGGTCCATTTTCCTACTTCAATGATGTCAGTTTTACTTATATCATTTAGCATTTCTTTATTTAAGTGTCTAGTTATTCTAGCACTTTTGCACTAATTGGGGACACTTTTCGTTCACACGCACTATACCAATACATTCAATGTTCTATGCAGACAACGCTCAGCTCATATAGTTGATTTTTACGGAGGGAGGAAACCGGAGAACCCGGAGAAAACCCTCGTAGCTTAGGAGAGAACAACATATCAAACAAACTCAATTCAAATGTGACGACCGCAGGGCTCGAACCAGCGACCCGACCCGCTGGACTCACAGCGGTGAAAGACGAGGCGTTAGCCACGAACGCCACCCATGCTATCCATAAAACTTTACCTTTGCAAACCTTCTGATCAAAGTGATAAGTGAAATATCCTTTTGTTAATCTACTGTTTGGAGATATTCGGTTTCTTTTTACTAACTTCAAAGAATATTTCACTGGTCAACCGACGTTTCAAGTTTGCCGTAAACTGAGAATTCGAATCTAAAACTCTCTGAAGACCTGCGCTAACGAGCACCAGCTTGCTTGTACTCGATATTAACAATCTGGTTTTGAATATCATTGATCATATATTTTATCACTAATGATAATAATGAAAGAATCAAACTTCACAGCGGTAATCTGCTAACTAGACTTGCCCCAAGTCGATATCTCCTGTGGTCCACGAGAGTTTCTTATTCGAGCGCACTTTGACGATACGGTGGCCATCTTGTAAGGGGTCAAAACAAATCAGTATGGATCAAGAAAGCATAAACTGTATATACTTCTCTCATTTATGCTCTCTGTATGAATACCAAAAGGGCGGCGGGCTTTGCGAAAGTCTAGCTGCGAACCTGCAACGACATTACAATTGTGAACTCCCTCCTTATTTGAATGACTAAGTGTTTCCTTATGTTCCCCGTGATCAAACTATACGAATCCCTTTGAGATCACGCGCGAGCTTTTGGCGCTGCCTTTTTAAATGTTATTCTGATTTGTTATACGACATCTCAATTTATTGTATATTACGACCATTTTTCGAGTGCAATTACAGAGCGATAATATGCAGTCTGTGAACCGGTTTTGAAACGTTTTTTTCTTTTTCTTTTTTTTTTTTTTTTTCCTGACGTCAGCGCGATAAAAGTGTTTCAGTCCTTTGCAATTTGCGGCTCACGTCAATGGTTTGAGTTTCTGACTTTCAAGTTTACTTGTTTACTATACAAATGCTTGTTTTTCATGCACTCTTTCTCGGTTTTTCGTGTCGCACGATAAACCATTTTGTTACACTGCTATAGTTACTCGTGAAGCTGTATTTTTACAATTAGACCGCTTTTCACTCGTAAAATTATCCGCCTGTAATACACAACTAGCAGCGTAATAGCCTTTATTTATACGTTTTCTGAAAGCTAAACAAACATAAGTTTCGAAAATCGATTCTGAATTGCCTATTTTGAAACAAGAAAAAAGGGTTTAAATTTCTCCTAAGTTTTTGAGGGACAAAAACTAATTAGTTTCTTAATACCTTAGTCCTAGGGCAAACGTCGAACTTTCCATGCACCGAACTTAATTACATCAAAGAATGCTGCCTCATTATCACCTGATATCCATTGTTTTTATTAAGTTCGGTGCATGGAAAGTTCGACGTTTGCCCTAGGCCTTAGCTAATTTAGATTTAGCTTGGTTGGAACTAAACCTTTCAGGATAATAATAAATCACCACTGATGCGATCATATAAAAAACTGTTTGTCAGATTTAAAAAAATCATTATTATTATTATTCTATTCAGAACATTGACCGGCTTTTTTGCAACACAACCACTGAAAACTAAAAAATCCGGATTTAAAAAAACCCAACAAAAACGGGTAATAGTGCGCTAGATCTAAGAAAAAAGATATAAAACATTATCTGAGAAGCCGTTTTAAAGTTCATTGTGTGAAAAGTATGCTAATGTATATATGTTCGATACTCGGCGAACATTCTGATCCTGCGGATAGTTGTCAAAAGAGGTGCGGTAATATATCGCAAAAAAGTTCGAGAGTATTTTTTTGTCAGACCAAGATAGTGTATTAACAAACCGACAATATGAAAGAATTAGCCTTAAGTTTCAAGCATGGACACTAAGTTTTGGCATTTTGTGAAGTCCAATTTATCAGGCATGTTTGAAAGTCAAATTTACTTATGTTTTGACTAATTTGCATACGGATTCAGGGCATGCGCAGACGTTTTTCACTCGTGTCGATAGTGAGTATGGGGTCCAAATCCCCTCCTGATACCATAAAATGCTATAGTTCTTCACCATGAACAGCCCCCACCTTCAGAAAACAAATATATAGAGGATATTACATGGGCGCGCGGAGATACGAATTTTATCTTCGAGTGTTGAAAAGATCTCTCACGAGTGAGCGTAGCGAGAAGATAAAATTCGTATCTCCAAGCGGCCATGTAATATTCTGTTTATTATATGATTATCAATGAAGTATGTTTTGGCTTTTTCAGGCAATTCTTTCCGTGTATTTTTGAATAGCCATCGCAATGGTGTTATCTTCACACGTGAAAATACATGTTATTTTTACATGTGAAAATATTAATTTTTCGAAATAGAGAAAAATATATATTTCATTGGTAATTATATAATAAAAGGGTTTAACATGTTTATTGAGCTAGAGAGAATAACGTGATGCAACATGAGATCCAAGCTTAAAAGATCTACCATTAAAATACAAATACATTTCCCCCCGCAGATATTGAGGAAAATGGGTTATTCAGTCTGTGAACAAAATATTTAAATTACTCTTTGAGGAGTGGATTACTGAACAAGGTAAAAATAACAGAAGTTATTTCAACAGATAATCCTGAAAGCGTCGGTGTTTTTCGGGAACATCTGTATGCGGATCAGGTCATACAATTACTGTGAGCGTCGCGTAATTGAGAAGACCACGGGTTGCTGACTCCGCCCTTAATGGCGTTACCTTATACTGTACCTGTTGATTGGAAATTAAACTTGAGTGATTAACCTTCTTTAACTTATTAAACTTTTATGTGAATTCAAAGATCATTTGATCTAAAGCCATCCATGGAACAGGAATATGTATGTCTTTTTGGAAAATACTAATCAATAGTTTTAGTTTGAATGGATAGTCCTTAGTTTTGCTTTTCAAAGATTTTCTATGAATTGTTTTTAGTTTTGGCTTTTCAAAGATTTTTCGCTGTGAATAGTTTTATTTTTGGCTTTCCAAGAGTTTTCTGTTAATAGTTTTTAGCTTTCGCTTTCCAATGCATGATTTTCAATACATAGTTTTTAGCTTTGGCTTTTCAAACGTTTTCTCAGTAATTTGTTTTAAGATTTGGCTTTACAAAGGTTATTTGTGAGTAGTTTTTAAGGTTTTCTATGAATAGTTTAAATTCGTGAAAAGTAGAATTGAAAAACAAGACTCTCTTTTTCTAAATTCACGAGATCAGATATCACATAAATAGAAATTTACAGTACAGGAGTTCAGAGATCACCAAGCACAAAGAAGCGAAAACTGCGAGTTATGGAATTAGCATACTCTATCGTGTCATTTGTAAGAATATATTTTCAAGGGATGTAACTTCCTGCACTTAACCTTCACTCACCCACACCGTACTATCAACCACGGTATGTGCACCTCGAAATGATCCCGGACTTGATCAAAATACTGTTTGAAAAGAAGAAATTATTCTTTTCCCCAAACTTTCTCTAATTTAAAGTTTTATATTCCAGAATATCGTGAAGGATATTTCTTTCTTATCCACTACAGAACATCTGTACACAGTGCTGTACAAATACCACATACAAAATTGCGTCACTCGGTAACAAAACCGACTCTCTCTCCCTCACACGAGTTTGATGCCACATGAGCACAAAGAGCACTTCCACCTTCCCCAGAGGGCTACAGTATTGTCATTCAAACTTTTCATACAAAGTTCCTGATGGCCGACATCTTTATTTTTTGTTTCTTATTTTACTTAAAAAAAGAAAGATAAATACTGATCTCTCAACTGACTGTTAGACTCCTTAAATCATATATCCTTTTTTAACATAATTTATTTTTCAATTTTATATTTTGTATATTATTTTTCTTATAAATGAAGTACTCCAATCTGGGTTGTTCTTTGCATTAGTTTAGAGAAAAAATAAGGGCTTTTTATAATTGTCCTTGCTCGACTTGCCAAGTCAAATGTAACAGTTACAAAACTACATTCAAAGTTTTTTTAAAACAATATTTGAAATAAAACCGTTAACTGATTTTCAAGAACAAGCCGATCCATTGAAAATGGTTTCTTCTACCAATATTTATCCCCTGAAAGACCGTATGGCTAATTTGTATTCGAACAATATAAAAATCATCATGGCCTACATCGTGAATATTTAACACTTATTGACTGGGACCGAGGGAAACAGTGTCTTTTGTGGTCCAGAGTCCCCGTCCCAGGACCATAAAAACACACAGCAAGTCAATAAAACTTAGTAAAACGTACATTTCTGTGAAAATCACTTCCTGTATTGTTATTACCGGTTGTTGCCGGGGAAACATTCTTTGGTTGTTCACGTTCACGTGATATCCTCTCGTCCAATCAAAGTAAGAGAAAAATGGACTTTGATAGCTGGTATTTAGATCTTATTAACCGAGCGGGAGGTCTGTACGGGATAATCTTGACCGAGGTTGGAATATACAGACCGAGGTCAAGATTATCCCGTACAGACCGACCAAGCTCGGTTGATAAGAGTTTTATTATATGACCACTTTTCATTGAAAAGGACAAAATGTTTTCGCCGTAAGATTAATATGCGATCGGACCGGTTAATACCGGAGAATCTAGACCAGTCCACGATGCGATCTATCCAATCAGATTGCTCGATTTGCTAGTTTCCAGGCTCTAAGATTCACGGTCATATAATAAATAACAATATACACTTGGTGTCTGGTCGCGAGGGAAATAGTTAGTTTTGTTTTCCCGAGAGTCTTGAGGGAAAACAAAGCTAACTATAACATTATGGTGACTGCCTTGTTTTGAACGTTCAATTTGAGCCCACGGTGTGCGCGCGCCCAAACACCGCTGAAAAATCTACGAGATGTTATTAAAGAACCATACGCGTTTTGAGCTTCAACAGGGCAAAATCCTCTAATTTTGCACGGGAATCTCTATTTTTTAATAGCTTATTCGAAAAAACTCCTAAAAACTCGGTTATTTCAACATTTTAGAAAAAGTTTTTATTCAAACACAGGAAAAAATCAGTTTTTATAGGGATTTTTGTTCGACTTAATATGATATAGACATGCTAAACTGGGTAAACCAAACAGCCTCAAGTAGACAAAAATGATGACGTCATGAATCACGTGACCCGTGGGAAAGTACAATGTAGATCACAGGGCCAAAATTATGATTTACGCCACTTTAAGTTTAGCGTAAAGCAGCTTACAGTTCATAAATAAACTTTAAGCTATGAAGTAAAGGAGCTTAAATTTGCTTTAATATAGGCTTTACGTAAAACACCTTAAAGGTGGCATAAAGACGGCTTAAAGTTTGTAACTCAATTTTACGCTACATTTACGGATGTCGTTAAGTTAACTTAAACTGTTCTTTACACTCGTCTGATAAAGGTTGCGTAAACATGGCATAAACTTTGACACTTAGCTTTTTGCCTCATTTACGAATATCCGTAAAGCTAATTAAACTGTTCTTTACACTGATCTGATAAAGGTGGCATCAACATCGCGTACAGTTGCAGATTTAAATTGAAGCCT
Source organism: Actinia tenebrosa (assembly GCF_029948245.1). Taxonomy (NCBI): domain Eukaryota; kingdom Metazoa; phylum Cnidaria; class Anthozoa; order Actiniaria; family Actiniidae; genus Actinia; species Actinia tenebrosa. Next base: position 624,129 of record NW_028292574.1, on the reverse strand, counting down.
AACTTGTTTACGAAAATCTCTAGCCTGCTTCAAGACGTTCCGTTAGATCAGTTATTATCGAAAATTTTATATTTACAGGGTTCGTGCTACATTCTCGTTACAAAATTCAAGGACTTTTTAAGCACTTTTCAAGCACAAAAATTTGATTTTCAAGAACAAAGTTTTTTGCATTAGAACGTGGTTTTAAACATTGATTCAATGTTAAAGTGCAGCTAATTCAGCCAGGGCCACGCCCACCAATAAAAAACGAGCATGACACGCAACCAACCAGTAAACAAACAACCAGAAACTCTTCAATCAATTTTAATCGTTATTTATTTTAAAAGGTAAGTTAGAAACAACATTAAGTTTGCATAAATTCAAGGAGTATTCCAGGAGTTTTGGCGTTTTCCCCTATTTTCAAGGGCTTTTCAAGCGCCCTTTAAAACGTGTTTTCAATTCAAGGACTTTTCAAGGATTTCAAGGAGTAGCACGAACCCTGTATTTAGTCAACCCCCCCCCCCCCCCGGGTTATCAACTCTCTTCAAAATAAAACCGCAGAATACAATGTAGGTGTTCATTCTCAATCTTGTCATTATTCCGTCTATTCTTTGCCTTAGGTACTATTAATAATAATAATGATAATAATATCAATAATAAGGGTTTATTATATACCATCATCCACGTGCATATTAGGCTCTTGGCTCAGTAGTATAAGGGATGGGGGTTCTAAAACAGCGACCACTGGAGAATTACCCGTTTAAAATGAATTTCTTGATTTGTACTGCAATTACCCGCATCCCATAGATGGATGATTACCCATTTAAATTGAGTCGTACCGCGATTACCCGCGCGTCTATTTGTTTAATTTCTTAGTATAGGGGATGGGGGTTCCAAAACAGTGACCACCGGAGGATTACCCGTCTAAAGTGAATTCCTCGATTCGTACCGCGATTACCCGCATCCCGTGTCTATGTAGTTAAATATGTTAGTCTATATATGGAGTGCGAAGAATGTAAGAGAACTTTTAAGAAAGAAGCGGACTTAAAGAAGCATTTAAAGATGAAGACGAAGTGTATGAGTAGTTATGATTGTGGGTGTGGTAAAAAGTTCGATACGAAGGTTAGATTGTATTGGCATTGTCAGGACTGCGAGTATGACTACGATGATTTGAAAAGGGTCTGGAATTAGGTATAAGATATTTCCTATTATATATGGAATCCCAAACCAATTTCGAAACGGTGTCAATACCCGGTAACGGTGAGATTGACGTTAGACAGTTTTGGCGTCAGTCAGAAAGGAAGGTTAAAAGGACTCTTCGAAAAGGCATAGAAGAATTAGGAGCCCTGAAAGCGAGTATAATGGTAGAAGTAAGTCTGTCAAAAGATGAGGTATCGACGACATGGGTCAAACATGTTAGCAGACTGTTTTACAGACACACCAAGCACAAAGGCAAGAAATACTTCTGCGATTGCTGCTTATTATCGTTTACCTCCTTAAAGTCTCTAAAGGAACACGATGAGATTTGCCGCGGAGTCGAAGAAGTGGCGCAACGGATCCAGATGCCCACAGATAAGAACCTATCGTACTCAGACCATCAAAAGCAGATGCAGGTGCCTTACGTGATATATGCAGACTTTGAAGCGTTGATAACTAAGGAAGAACAGAAAAGTGGTGCCACGAATAAGGTGGGATTACACGAGATCTGCTCCTTTGGTTACATAGTAGTCAGATCAGACGGTAAGGCCGACCCTCCTGTGATTTACCGAGGTAAGAACGCAGCTAATAAGTTTCTAGAAGCATTGCGAGAAGAGGAGGAAGAGATAAGAGAACAATTAAGACGTCCAAAGAAGATGGTATTTACCAAAGAGAACCAGGAGGCTTTTACCAAGGCAAAGATATGCCACATTTGCCAACATACGCTTCTCCAGTTTGGAAGACGAGCCAAGAAAGCGTGGGACGAAGATGGAAAGTATCTAGGAGAAGCTCATTTTAAATGTGGTAGGTATGCAAGGAAGGGGGAAAAGCCCAACAAGCCTTCCACCCACTGCATTCATTGTCATAAAGCATTCGTTGAGGATTTCTATGTGGATAAGGTTAGAGATCACTGCCACATCACGGGTAAATACAGAGGAGCGGCTCATTGGAAATGCAATATAAACTTCAAAGTAGATCCAGAAATGGAAATACCCGTATTCTTTCACAATTTAAGGGGTTACGACAGTCACTTACTCTTACAAGGAACAGACGGCTCCGAAGTAAAGTGCATACCCAACAACAAAGAAAGGTACATGTCCGTAACTGTGGGCAAGCTAAAGTTCTTAGATTCGCAGCAGTTCATGGCGGACTCCTTAGCAAACTTAGTAAAGTATAACACGGAGTTCCCCATTTCCAGTCAATACGGCGCGGAAAGGAAAGGAGTCTACCCATACGAATACATGGACTCCTGGGATCGCTTTGAAGAACCCCTACCACCCAAAGAGAGATTCTACAGCACCCTAAAGGAGTCTGGCATAAAGGATGAGGAGTACCAGCATGCGTTAGATGTGTGGGAAAAGTACTCCTGTGAGAATATGGGAGAATACCACGACATCTACCTACGTTCAGACGTAGTGCTGCTCGCAGATGTTTTCCAAAGCTTTCGAAAGATGGCAATGGAATACTACGGGTTGGATCCAGCGAACTTCTACACTGCTCCTGGGCTTAGTTGGAGTGCGCTGCTAAAGAAGACAAACGCGCAACTGGATCTCCTAACGGAATACGATATGTATCGCTTTCTGGAAGACGGTATCCGCGGCGGCGTTTGCGGACCCAGCAGACGATACGCAAAAGCGAACAATCCCCTCGTAGAGTACGACCCGGAGAAGCCAACCACATACATATTCTACTTAGACGCAAACAACCTCTACGGTTGGGCAATGTCGCAGTACTTACCTGTACGCGACTTCGAATGGGACGACATAAAGCCCATAGAGTTTTACCTAAACGTAGGTAAAGAAGACGACAAAGGTTACGTGCTGGAGGTTGATTTGGAATACCCAGAGCACCTGCACGACGCACACGATGAGTTTCCCCTTGCCCCAGAAGCAATAGAAATACCATTTAAGCAGCTGAGTCCGCTGCAGAGGGAAGTGTGTCCTGGTTACAAACCGTACAGGAAACTAACTATGAACCTGATGGATAAAAAGAAGTACGTGGTGCATTACCGCAACCTGCAGTTCTACGTGCGACACGGAATGAGAGTAACGCACATACACCGCGTTTTGAAGTTCACGCAGGAACCATGGATGCGCTCCTACATTGACTTTAACACACAAAAGCGTACGCAGGCAAAGAATGACTTCGAAAAGAACCTGTTCAAACTAATGAACAATAGCGTATTTGGTAAGACAATGGAGAACATCCGCAAGCGCGTAAGCATAAAGATAGCCAGCACCAGAGAGGAAGCAGAAGCATACGTGTCACAGCCTGGATTCGTCAGATACGTAGAAATGTTAAACTTCTACGTGATTCAAATGAAGAAAGCGAACCTATTTCTGAACAAACCCGTATACACGGGGTTTACAGTGTTAGACCTATCAAAGTTGCTCATGTATGAGTTTTACTACGACAAGCTAAAACCGAAATACGGTGATAAGTGCCGCCTCTTATACACCGACACCGATTCCTTGATACTAGAGGTGCAGACGGAAGACATTTACGAAGACTGCGCTCCCGACATCGATGAATACGACACCAGCGATTACCCACGCGACCACTTTCTTTACTCCCCTAAAAACAAGAAAGTAATCGGGAAAATGAAGGACGAGATGAAAGGAAAACCCATCGTGGAATACGTGGGACTAAAACCAAAGATGTACAGCGTGCTAAAGCTGGACGGCGTAGAAAAGAAAGCCAAAGGCGTAAAAAAGTACGTGGTTAAGAAGGACATTACGCACGAGTCCTACTTAAAGGTCCTGCGTACGCGTAAGGAACAGCGGCATAAGATGAACAGCCTGCGCAGCTACGGACATCAAATACACAACGTTACGCAGGAGAAGGTGTCACTGTCCGCATTTGACGGCAAGAGGTGGATGTGTGATGATGGTATCCATACGATAGCATTCGGACATCACACGATAAGCAGTTCTTCTTTGACGAACCCACGCGTGGGACCATCATGAAGATAATACAAGATGGGCTGACCCTTCTTAGCTATTGCACTTTGAATCTGGTAAGTTTCCAAAGACCAATTAGGATCCGTAGCTCTTTTGGATCCTCCTTCTAATTCGCCCGGCTCGTAGAGATATCGAACCGTGACATCGCCTAATCTCTTTTCCTGGGGGAAGACCGCCCTTGAACTTCTGACGTAGGACTTGTGTTCCACGTGTTTCTTTTTTATAGCATCCCTGGGTTTCATTCCCATAGCCCTGGCCGCCTCGTTGTTCAAAGCCGCGACGACCTGGGGGAGCCTCTGAGTCCATTCCCTGTTGCGTTTGGAGGGATCTTCCAGCTCTTTGCAATACTGGTACCCAAAGAGGCGCTCGGCCAGGGTCTTATTGAATCTTTCGACGATGCTCTGACCCCTGTGGTACTCAGCTTCGGCTCTCCTAATCTTAGTGCTGTGGTCTTTCAGGGTCTTAGTAACCACGCTCATGAACTCAGTCCCCGCATCCACTTGCAGCAGCTTGGGCCATTTCAAGACGCGCTTATAAATCCTACCTAGGGCTTCTGCGACTTCCCCAGAATCCTTGCTGGTTATGGGTTCGGCGTCCTTGTATCTGCTTGCGATATCAACTACGGTCAAAGTGTACCTATAGGTCTTTCTTCTCACCTTGTCGTGCGGTAAGAAAAGCAAGTCCGCCTGATGAACTTCATTGGGGGCATTTACGGTGAAGCTGGGCCTGGGAATGTACTTGGACACGGGAAGATAGACCTGCCAGAGGGTTTGTTTTTTTAACCAGTTCTTAGCCGTTTTTTCTGATACCCTGGCAGCGGCTGCAAGTTTCTTGAACAAGATTGATCTTGCGTCCGTTGAAATCCACCGTCTCTCCGTCCACTTTAATGGTGATGTTTATGCTTTCTACCAAATGAGACAAGTCATAGCTCAAAGAAATGGGAGTGTATTTTACTGGGTCAAATGGATTACCTTTGGGCAGGAACTGGAACATAAGAGAAGACTTTTTTCCATTGCTGTAACTATGAACCAAGTCGCAATAGACTTCATAAGAGGATGCGACTTTCCATTTCACGGGTATGGCCGTGTTGGTAATTGTCTTGCCCGAGGCACATAATAATGACCCCAATGGATCAAACTTTCCAAAAGTTACTGAATAGTTTGGCATATTATGTTTGAGGGTCATTTCGTGTGGTAATCCCGTGGTGAGAGTATAACCGCGCTTGGCGAGCTCCTTAGCAAGGGTGATTGGTGTGTAATGTCCATCGGGCAGCATTTCACCTTGATATTTGCCAGGCGCCTTAAGTACGGTGACCATGCTATTGACTAGATTATACCAAGAATTATACAAAGAGCAACTTATGAGTGGAACCTTATAGACTTTGATGGGAGGATTCAAGTAAGTGGTAAAGTCATTCTTGTCGCTTTCCAAAAAGACGATCATATATCCCAGGCAACAAAGTTACCTTCTAGAGGCTAAGCGTAGCTTAGACTAAATACGCCAAAGCCACGCCTCCCGCCAGCCCTGCAATACCAACGAAGACCAACTCATTGTCTTTTTGTTTCTTAGAAGGCTGATAGTAATTCTTAAACTGAGGCCTCTGCAACCTAAAGTCGGGGTGTGCTTGCGCATAAAGTTTAAAGGCGTAGTCTGTATTTTCAAAGTTCTTATCCGCCTGCATCTTGTCTTGGTAATTCTTGTCCAACCAATCCCTGTAAGCTTGTCTTTTTTCATTCCAAGCTGCCACGTCCCTTTGATACTTTTCCAGCGCTAAGTCGTGTCTCTTTCTTTCGGCGGCCAATTCTCCGCTTTTGTCGCCTCTGACTAATCTATCCAAATATTGACCACCATAATTAGCTCCAGTAAATGCTAAAGCTGCAATAACTCCGCCTGCGATCAAACTAGCCACTTATACATTAGGGATGTACTTTTCCTTCTGCAAATAGTCCTTTAGCATAATAGCCCCGCCAACTGCAGCAGTCATCTTAGCAAAGCCAGCGAAGCTCTTACTTGGGTCTTCAGTAAAGTCTTCTTTGAGCATCTTTTTACCTACCCAACCGATACCTGCAACGATACCCGTAATAATAGCTGCCTCTTCAACAGTTTTTAATAACGCGGTTGACATTATATTACAAAGCGAGAAGGTTATTCCATTACGGGTATTCTGCTTCTCTTAGGGGGCTCCTGCGGTACGTGCACGGCCTCTAATTCTACTTTTGGCTTCATAGCCCGCCATTGTAAGTAGAGGTTGCCTGCTGCTATAGCAACTCCCAACGCGCCAATGACGTATCCCGGCTTGATAAAGGATTCCTCTTCTTTTTCCTCTTTTTCTTCTTTTTTGGCTTTGTTCTTCCTGTTCATCTCCGCGAGCTTCTTCCCCGCGGCAACTCTGCCTGGACATTTAGCCTTGGTGATCTTTTGCTCCTCTACTTGAGGGGTTTCCTCCGCCTTCGATTCAGCTTCACTCATTTATACTAAGGACTTGAAGGCCTTGACAAGTAACTTAAGGACGACTTGAGAATGACTTGAGTAAGTACTTGTGGCGACTTAACTAGGTACTTGATCAGGTTCTTGAGGTGACTTGTTGTCGACCTCAGCAAGTGCCGCTCTGTCCTTCTTAAAGTCCTTCCAAGATGTTCCAAAGGAACCTAGTACCTCCTTGAAGTCAACATGCTGAGCTACGTGAAGTGCCGCAGAGGCGACTGCCATTAACTTACCGCACTTCAAAGACAACCACCCACAGGTTATCTTAAGTTCTTGGGCGATGACATAGTCATCTCTTATGTCCTTCTGCAGTTGCTCCACGTCGTCTATGGGCAGTGCAAGTCCAAGCAATTTAGTTGCCAGCTTAATTGCGGAGTCTGCTACGACGTCCGTGGTCTTACTTGCAAGGGCGGCCTCATACCTTTTATGGAACTTCTTAACCTCCTCCTCTGACAACTTGTTAACTTGCTCATGGGTAAGTTCCTTGCCTATCATTTCCTTGCACATCCCCGAAGACACAAGGATGTTAAGTTGTTCCTTAAGGTTACTTTCATCTAGCTGTGTGGGGACTTCATCTAAGAGCTGCTCAATCTCCATATATCTTTATGGAATACGGAAACCTCAAAGAGAAGATCATCTTGGAATGTTGGTGTGTTTTTAGATGCCGCATGTATTCGTGTAACTGTTCCTTGGATATCTCGCCACCGTAGTCGCTTAAGATGGTTTCCAGGTCAGACTTGCTCGGAGTATAAAATACTACGAGATATCCTATGTTTTCCCTAAAAGGCTTGGAGACACTGGTAAGCTGCTGCGAGAGCAACCAAACGCTAATATTGTCGTGTCTGCCGCTAAAGGCGAGTTTAACGAGCTCGGAATTGCGTCTTTTTACGTCGTCCCCACAGGCAATGTCATCCAGTATGAGCAAAGTTTGCGTTTCCTTAGGGAATTGTTTATGCCAGAACTTAAGATGTCCAGATAACTCGTTAGGGTCTAAGATATCTACAAAGAAGTCATCATCTTTCACGCCCACACCCGTCCAGGTGCGGTTATTCACGTAGGTGGGGCAAAGAAGGACTATGTAGTCAAATCGGTATCTAAAGGGTCCTAATAGGCTGCTCTACTACGAATTGGGTCTTTCCGCAGCCGGTGGGTCCTACTATCAGAGCGTTACAAGGCATGTGATCTGGGTTCATTTATATGGAGGGTGCCTACACACCAGTGTAAGCAGTCAACGCAATGGTTAACGTCGTCAAAGAAAAGTCAGACCTGGAGAGGACGGTCGAAATGCAAAGGGAGGAGATAGACCGGCTGAATGGACGCGTAAAGGAGCTATATGAGGAAATGTGCCGTCTGAAGCGCGCAGAACGGTTTGGCGCTTTGATAACGATGGCAACGTGGGCAAAGGAGTCCGTCGTGGACTTCATGAGGTATCCCATATAAGGATTATTAAATTCTTATTATATATGGAGTGCACGCACTGCAACAAGGAGTTCAGCTCCAAGCAAATGCTCAAATACCATGTTGAAAAGAAGGTCTGTAGAAAGCCGCGGGAGAAGCGCTGCGAACACTGCGATCGTCTGTTCAGCAGCAAGCAGATGTTAAAGTACCATGTGGAGAACAGGGTGTGTCTGAAGAACATTTGCGTACGCTGCGAGGAGGATAAAGAAGAGGATTGGCATCGTTTCCGCTGCTTAACGCGGTATGAATTAGACGGCGTAGCGTGTGAGTACCACGGTGATATCGCGGCGCGCTGCTGCCCTGAGGAGACCAAGTTGGAGTTAATACGTCGAAAGAAGAAGATCGACATGCGCTTTGCTATGTTTGACCACGCGGAAGGTGTGCGCTGGGAAGATAGGGAATATTGGGAGGCAGACTGCGAACGCTGCGGCTGTAGGAGGGACGGCCAACATATTTGGCAGTGCTTATACGTGCAGGCGGACCCCATTACGTTCAAAGAGCACATGGAACGCATTAGAAAATGGCATGCTGACGCCGTGGAAGATCGCCTGAGCGATTAAAGGGGGTTACTAGGGATGTCTGGAACACTATTCTGAGACATCCCTTATTTTTATTCATTATTTATTAAGAGGTTACGGAAACTATTTTGGAAGAAGTCTTATTATTATTTATTATTTATTAAGAGGAAAGTTTTTGAAGATCTACTTTTATCATCCTTAAATAAGATCTCAATAATAATGAGCCCAGCCTTGAAATAGTTTCCAACCCTCCTTAATAAATAATAAATAAAAATAAGGGATGTCCAAAAATAGTTTCCGGGGTCCCTTAATAAGATCTCAATAATAATAAGGATATTCTTGAAATAGTTTCTGATATATGATAGCCTACGCAGCAGCATTCCTAGGAGGATTCCTAATAACCCTTTCAATATATGGACTGTATTACGTGCGAACCCCCCGCAGACTGCATCGTTAAAAAAGAGTCGCCGACCCTCATTGTCGACGACCCCACTTAAACGACACGCCTAACCACATAGAGGCGAAGGAAGGACGCATTTTGCGACGTCAAAGGCACAGCGGCCATCCTTCTTACCATACGACCTTAGATGCGTGAACTCCTGTCCTTCGATGACGTATCGGACGCGATCCGGCGCCCACAGGCTGTACGTGACACCCTCATGCGCCAATAACAACCGTAGCCTGTCTTCAAAGGCTACGTAATTTTTTATTTCATACGTAACACCCTCCTTTAAATCTCGCCAGTGTATCTGCCTTACAGCCTCAAACTCCATATATTCTATGGAATATCTTTAAATGCGTTCCCAGAGTCTGCGCGCTTTTAAAGCGCTTGCAGCACCACCTACATGGTAAACGCATTCCTTGTGCATACTCCAAGACACTTCTACAAATGTCGTCGTAATCGTGGCTGATCATTACTTTATAACCATTCCTCTCATATTCGTGCAACAGGCGACGTTGATCCTCAGATAATACCCCGTTGCCTTTTGGAGTCTTCAGCTCGATGCAGAAACCACGGTGTTGTAAGTGTGCATTGAGGATTAACAAGTCGGGCTGGCCGCGTTGATATCCTTTCTGCCAGCACTTTATGCGTTTACCGTCGCTGTCATGCAGTTCGCCTAGACCAGGGGCCACGAGCATTTGGGGGTAGAACCTGCGGATGTAGTCTACCACCTTTTTATGCAGGTCGAATTCATTCTCTATTTTGAAGACCAACTTGTTAGGACTGTCAAAACGCCGTTCTATTGCGTAGTTACCAGTCTTACGCAGCGCTGGTAGGACTTTCTCAAAGACCCAATCTTGGAACTCCTCTGCCTTTGGCATCTTAGAGCTAAATATCAATTGATACAACCCAGATTCGGTTACGTACAGGGAATCTGGGTGTAAGTTGGAAGGGAGGCGATTCACCTCCATTCTAAGTTCACTAAGTTTTATCTTGTACTTATCGCGAACGTGCACCTTAATAGCATCCTTAGGGTCTGCGTATTCCAACGCTAAAGCCACCTCCTTCGCTTTAAAGTACAAAGTTTCGCCTTGCACTATGCATTGCAGTTTGGTGTTTTCTTTGCAGAAGTTGCATAACATGGTATATTAGTCAAATATTTTAATAAGCAACGCTCTTTAGCTGATTCATTTTTACGCTTAGCTGCGCGTCAGACACCACGAAGACGTAGCAGTTTATCTTAGTAGAATCGCTGCATGTTTGTTGCGTTTGATTTCCAAAGTGATGCCGTCCTGGGTGTTTACCAGCCGTAATCCCTGCCCGTGCATAGATTCATCGTTGGTGGTACGCATGTCGATCCATAACGCATACTTATCCGTGAAAAACTCCTTTGGGGCAATTTGATCGCCAAACTTGCGCGCGACTTCCCGGTACATATCCGCGTGCTTTATCCCTTGGGAGTAGACCTTGTTAGGCACTCCGTTGATGCTAACACCTACGTTGGTAATGTTAGGATTAAAGAATACCTCAGAGTCGCGCAATCCTGCGGTGTATGTCTTTGCGAACAACAACATTAACCCTGTAAGGCTGCGCCTGGGAAGATTAATGCTTTGGTTGATAACCTCTTCGACGTTGTTGGTAAAGCTGAACGTCTTGTACATTACTACGTGATCGTAAAGAAAAGCCTTCCCGGCGCTATATTCCATGCCGGCGCTACGGGCCAGCTCTTCGCTGTATTCCGTTTCGTACTGTAGCTCCAAGTTGGTAACGGAGTATGGGTGGACGGCTGCTGAACTTACGTCTTTTCCTTGCAGGATGTTCGTAGTGTCTGCTAGGGTTACTTCGAACTGTAGTTCACTTAGCTGCCTTGGGTAATACACGCCATGTTTCGTGATAACTTCGAATTCCAGCGGGATAACATATTTTGTACCGTAGGCCGCCTTTATTTCGTCTTCTCCTGAGGCGCCAGAGGCTGCGCTTCTTACCTTGCGTATGGCATCACTGGCGATTCCCTGTTCTATCCTTTGCGCGCGGTCAAACGCAGTCAACCATAAGTCTTTGTACGTGGCGTACAGATCGTACCTGTTCAAATCCAAGAGGGATTCCCCGGCGAACTTGACCCGCATCTTAGAGACAAGGTTGCGGCCCACGTTATTGACGACATGACGCGCGTCTGCAGTATCTGGCTGCACCGCTAGGTCAAACCTTAACGCCAGGGTACCAGGAACCAATACTAGGTTATCCGTTAGGCGGGGTACGCCTACATACAGGGTTTCTCCTGGCTTTGCGCTGCTGGGGGTAAAGGTGACCCGGTGAAAGGTGCGTTCTGCTTTCAGCCCGCCAACCTGCTTAGGTAATACGTTGGGGTTTAACTTTGAGCTTATCATATATAATGGAAGTAGAAGGAACGGATTTTGACCCCCTTACCGAAGAAGGGCCAAGTCGATATTAACGATGAAGATTTTGACGCATGGACTAAAGGCGCGGAGACCGACCCCCTAATCTAAGACATGGCCCTAGACAACAAGTATGGCAATAGGTGGAAAAGCTTCAAGACCTCCTTGAATCGCATGTGGCAATCAAAGAACCGCGGCAGCCCCGTCCCTGAGTACTTGGAACTTCGAAACATGAACGAGCATGAAGCAACCACGCGGGAAACCGTAGAGTGGGCAACGCAAGAGCTACGGATACGCTATCCCCGCTTCGAGGCCGACGACATAAATCTCACAGAACGCGGAAACAAAGTCCTCATAAGCGTCAGAGACATGAGATATCCCGACGCTAACCGTTGGACCAAACCACAAGTCCTCTTTGATGATAGTGGCTCGGTCAAGGTTAACGTGGCAAGACTGAGGGGCTTCAAAGAGGCTACCCGAAGTGCTCTAGAAAGGTTGGAAACCCTGAATGAAAGGGTCGCACTAGAAAAACGCGTCGAGGAGATGCAAGAAACGTTGGAAGAAAGGGAAGCAGAATACATGAGACAAAACCGACTACTCCTTGATGCTCAAAAAAGAGAGAACGAACAGACAAAGCCCTACGCGATAGAGACCAAGCCCAAAAAGCCTTCGAACTTGCCCTGCAAGACCTGGACATGAGCAAGGAAGAAGCTAAAAACTTGCATATCACCATAGCCGGCTCTTTGGAGGAGCGGCGGCAGTTGGTTGCCGAAATTAACACTAAAGAAGAGCAAATCCGGCAAAGAGATCAGGCCATCAAAGACTTGGAAAGACAAATAGAGCGGCAACAAGAAATAATTAATGACCAAACCCGTCCCGAAGAGGAAAGGGAGGCAGCCCAAAGGGAAGTAGAAACCCTTCAGGTAAGAGTTGCGGAATTACAGGCGCAAAAGGAAAACCTGGAAACGGAGTTGGGGCTTACCACCAAGGAAAAGGTAAAAAGAGCTCTCATGAAGTATGGTATTCCTCTTGCATTTGCGGTCGCTATTAGCACCGTAGTAGGAGTAATCTTGTCCGCGCTTAAGGCTACGGGCGCAGGCGTAAAGAAATTAGGCAATGGACTGACAGACTTGGGAAAAAAATGGCAGGCGGTTTGCCTGGGCTGCTTGGTAGTGTTCTTGGTCTGGCACTTAGGGCCGGCGGAGAACTGTTGAAGTTCGTGGGGAATAACATTTGGATCTTGGTTGTCGCTATCGGGGTGGTTCTCCTGAAGAAGATGAAGGGTTAATCTTGTCCTTGTATGTTACTGGGGGCTTATCGTCGTCAGGCATCCGAGGCGTCCTCGACTGGGGATAAGTAAAGATAGTATTCGCGCCGCCTTGATAATGCGGAACTAGTGGCAGGACAGTCATGGTGCTAATGGGCTTATGATTCCAGGCCGCATCTATAGCAGGAGTTCCCACAGCATTTATTCGAACGTTGCCATCAGCAGGAAGGAGTTGCAGCCGAGCATACTTACAATTGACTAACATATGAAAAGTAATCGGCGTTAAGTCTTCGCCTGATAACGTGCAGGGCTCCATTGAAAAATGGGTAACTTTCCTAGCGTTCGTCGAAGTTCGATAAGGAAGCAGGGGCTCGTCGTTCTCATCAATAAGTCTAAACCCTGCATTCGCACCAGTGCCCGTATTAACATTAATGATGCAAATGATCAATGCAGTGCCCCCAACTTCAACCCACATGCCGGCGTTTTTCCAATCAGTAGATTCATCATGGTTCTTTTCCTCTAAATAGTAAACGTAATGAGTTTCCTTCTGATGTGGGTTCATATATGTTACAGGCTAAGCACTGTAAGAGTGCTAATGGTCATATGGTTATAAGCCGTGTCTCTTTGATCCTCTATGCTATTTACCGTGACCTTTCCCGTATCGTCTACTCTTATCTGTAGTTTTACCTTCCCATGGCAATCGGCGACCATATGAAAAGTCCAAACCGATAATTTCTCGCCGCTATTTATCGGCGGCTCTACGGAGAAATGCGCAGGCTCCCTGTTGTTTGTCTTATTTCTCATAGGCTGCAGTATGCCATTCTCATCTACAAACCTAAAGCCCACGTTGGCATGGCTGCTCGTGCCAATGCAAATACTACAAAGGATTAACTTCTTTCCTGAGTAGTTCAAGTCCACGGACATCCCGGTGACGTCCACCCAAGAGCTCTGGTTGTATCTTTTCTCGCCTGTGTAAGTCGTATAGACACAATCTACTCCAGCTACGTAGGGGTTGTTCATCGCCATATATAATAACTCAGACCAATGCTTGCGGTAGCTAGGCCGGCCTTTAGTAGGTTATGGTCATATTCCTCAGGTATGGTTGGTAACGCGGGAATATGCTTTGATGGTTTCTTAACTACGGGTAGCTTCGTTTCGTGTGACTTTTTTGGCTTCTCTACGAAGTGAGGAATGCCCTTGGTCATGTCAGAGTTCACGTCATTCGCTCCAAACTTCATATCCTTAGTAGCTCGTTGAAGTTTGTTGTTGTAACCCACAACGGAATTGGCGTTGATAACCAAATTACTTGGCATTAACCAGCAACCAGGACTCAAGGCATAATCTAGCCGCACTTTAGATTGCTGCACCGCTAATTGATACCTTTGAACTGATTTAGAGATCTCATTCTCGATAACAGCGCTTTCGAAGAGGACAAGGAATACTTGTTGTGTTTCCTGCGACGCACCGCTGGCATCTACAATGGGGCTTCGAGTGCTAACCTGTGCTCCTAGAATGCAGTAAACAAAGGCTTCGATGCTTCTATTAATCCTTGCTAGATTTTTCAGTCCAATACCCTTTGCGGCAAAGAAAGGCGCCCAAGGATACATCTCTTTGCTCTGAATGAAGTAAATTAGGTTTCCTTTTGTTCCGCTGCCTCCTAAGTCTGAAAATTCGTAAGAGCTAGGATATCCCATGCCCGGCGTTTCTATGCTGGCACCAACATACGAAGCATAGGTGTAAGTCTCTCCTAAACCATGGGCGGCACCCCCTTTGTTGCGAAAATCAGGGTTGGTAAGCTTAAACTCATTCTTTAGTCTCTCCCATGCGACTTTGTCGTATTTGTTATCCTTTGGGTTAAAGACAGTGTCACCAGGAAGCGGCACTCCTAACTCAAACAATATCCTACGAATAGTAAAAGCAACATGAAACCTTAGGAGAGGAATATGGAACATGTCCGCAGCTATGCCACATCCTTTAGTAGCAGCCCAGACAGCAAAGTTTAACTGCTGCGGCCAATACCGCATGTTGGGACCTAATAACCATTCTCTGGATTCTTTCCCTGAGGTATGTTTCATGGCAGTTTCTCTAAAGATGTCTCTGACCTTTGTCTTGAAAGTCGTAGGACCCACGGGGATTTCTAAGGAGGTAACCATCTTAGCAAAGTCATCCGCCCCGCCTTTGTTGTTGTAAAATGGGTAATTCTGATTGGTTACTAATAGATGCTTTGGAAAATTAGGTTGCCTTTCTTTATGCTTGGGTACCTTCTTCGTTATTTTTGGTTTCAAATCCTCATTGCTGTACATTCTGGAGCCGTTAAAGTAAATCCCATCGGGTCTTCTTTCGAACTTACTAGGGTCTGCATGCGGAAACATCTTCCTAAATGCTCTCCAATTCCAGTAATCCCGGTTGTCATGATGTGGCTGCTCCTCAATATCATTCCCAAAAGCGTCGTACATTAGTATATATAATGGATGTTATACCATCAGCACCTAAAATGTACCCAGATATTCCCTAAACTACACCCAACGAAAAGAATGCCGAAAACTTCAGGCTCAATAAAGCAAATTTAATCCTGGCTTACTTGGAAGGGCAGACAAAACACTACGAAAAAGTTAGGAAGAAATACGTCAGAGCCCGGACTACGCTACATAAAATTGCGATAACTTCAGGATCCATATCCGTTGTGTTAACGGGCTCCGGCGTTGCTACTTCGCTTACTGGACCGGGAATAATTGTTGGAGTTCCTTTGGCCGGCGTTGGGGCAGCCTGTGGTATCATTTCGGCTGTTGCTACGGGTATTACGAATCAGCTGTCTAGCAAAATATCAAAACACGATACGACAATAGCTCTGTCTAGAGCTAAAGTAAATACAATTACTGACCTTGTCTCAAAGGCTTTGCGTGACAGAAAGATAGACGACGTAGAATTCTCGCTTATTCTGGCCGAAGAAGACAAATACGAGAAATTAAAGTCGGACATAAGGAACAAAAAAACAGTCGTAAAATATCTTTCCGAGGAATCTCGCAAAAAGATCTACCAAGAAGCGAAAGAAGAGCTTCAAAGAAAGCTCGCTCAGTAAACATCTGCTTCGAAAAAAGCGAGACAGGATTTTATTTGCATATTGAACGCCGGCTGTCTGGAAATTATGCAAATTAGTTTCTTACATTCCATTTCCCCCTTTGTACTTTTCAACTTTAAAAGTGAAAGCGCTGGTTGCTATGAGGAAGAGGAATGTTGGCGTTGCTATGTGACGTCAACGCCTCGGAATCCATCCTAACAGGGGGTGGTTGGGGTCTATTTCATGGAATATTTCATAGATTACGTCAGGGTAATAAGGAATATCCTTATCCAACCGACAGAACATCCACTCGGCTCTTGTCATATCAGAAACCTCGGGAATAGACTTACCGGTAATTTCAGACAAAATATAGGGAATAGCCTTGTAATATTTCCCTAGCTTTAGTCTTTTCAGCGTTTTCCTTAAGCTTTGCGGGGTTGGCTTTTCTAAGTGGTCTATGATTTTCTTCTTTACTTCGTTGTCTAAATATACCGGTCGATAACCTTGGATATTTCTCATCCAGTCCCTAAAGTATTTTATTCTCTTATAAGGTGTTTTCTTACGACCTCCATTGGCGTAATACTGCTCTCTGGTAGCATTTGGTACGGCATTACGAATGTTCTTACCACACTCGTAACACTGTGCTGACGTGTCATCTTCTATTTGCATTTTCTTACCACAACAAATATACTTATTTGGTTTAGTAGGTATGAATCTGGGTTTAAGACATTCTATACAAAAGTCATAAGCAAACTCTTTACATTCTTCACACTCCATATATAGACTAACATATTTAACTACATAGACACGGGATGCGGGTAATCGCGGTACGAATCGAGGAATTCACTTTAGACCGGTAATCCTTCGGTGGTCACTGTTTTGGAACCCCCATCCCCTATACTACTTGGCTCTTACAATGCTAAACTAATGCAATAAAAAACATCTAATAACAAGTAAATACATTTTAAATATAATCTCATTTCTCTGACAAGTTTCTTTCATATGGCTACCCTTTATCCGAAAACGAAAGTTATTCTAAATTGGAAAGCTCATGGTCAAAGTTTCAATGTTATGTTGATAACAAAAGTTCACAAAATTAGATACCATAGTCCTAGCTCAATGGAACAATCGAGGAATTGGGTAAAGTACCAACTTCTTTTCACCATTCATCTCTGTATTACAAGAGGCAAACGTATGTTTTATGCGCTGAACTGGCATGTACGTAGACCAGGTGTGTCAAATTCATTCAGCTTCCAAACCTGAATTGGTTTTCCATAATGATCCTTATCCTGATCAATACTATACTACCAAACACAAGCAAAAATGTGTTGTAGAGGTACCCCATGTATCTCTGAGCAATGTTTAATGTAACAATTAACTTGTCCTGGTCTGATAAAAGCTGAAGGGTTAATGTTCCCATTTACATCTGTCCAAGAGGCTAAGACCCTTGCAGATCGAAGACTTCTGCTTTCCATCCTTGATCCAAACTTTTCACCTCCAAGAAATATATTTCTATATTTCCGGCATGTTAATGAGAGTGATGATAATGGTACGTTGCTATCAGAATAAATTATCTTATAAGTAGAATGTAACAACCTTAAATCATCTGCTTCTATAACTTCAGGTTTATAAGAGTTCGGTAGTCCTACACTTTCCAAGTTGCTCCAGACAATATCTTGTAAGTTGTAACAGGTTGCACTTTTATAAAGCTTGAAAGCATTAAGGGGGTTGAACTGATGGACACAAATTTTCTTTTGTTCTTCAAGAAATGGTGCAAAGTGGCTCTTAAACTCTTATGGAAACTCTACACTCCACATATACCTTCCTGCTAAAAGCTTTCGCATCATCTGTACTTCAATAGCCATCCCATTCAAGTGTGTTGCACCAAGGATACCATTAAAGCGTTCGAAACTAAAACACCAAAACACATGTGCAGGGCCAAAATCTATAATGCATTCTTTTAGATGGCAGTGGAGATGCATGTTGGGGGTAATACTGCTTTTTCCATACAGATGCTGGACTTCTTTTCCAAACTTTAGAAATAATAAATCAGCTTTTAGTACATCATCAGTACAAATTATTGGATTAACCAGGTATTGACAAGCAAGAACAAATGTTTGCCAGCATCTAAGATGATCTGCTGGGATGATTCCATTCAGGGCATAAACAGAATATACTAATGTCCAGTTTTTCCATTGAGATGCAGTATAAGTACCGTAATTGGAAGATATCTTGTGGGGCAATCTGCCAAAACCAGTTGAAACATCCAAGGACTTGATCTTTTCCTCTAGGAGTTTAAGTTGTTGTTGATTTAAGGCACCGTTTGCTAGCCATAGTTTAAACATATGTTTTGCAGTTCCCAAAAACAAATTGTGCATAGGATCAATGGCCGAGTACCTTATCACATCAAAATATTCTAATTTCAAAAGAGAACTATAATAAACACCATATTCTTTTGCAAGCTTTTCAAATTTGGTTTTTGTTTGAGCAGTTCTTACTTTCTCAGCATGGCGACGATGGCTTACATTGTCACGGGGAGGCCAATTTTGCCGGTCGAAACCAGAATAATCAGTTTTTTCTGTAAAACTGCTTGGGAAAAATTTAAAACATTTCGAACAACCTCTGTGTGCAGAGTGTCCTTTAAAGCCACAGAGCTTTCTAAGTGCAGGTATATCAGCAGAAGCACAAATTACTGCTCCCCTGTGTGTCATGCTATATGTCATATGATACCATAGCATTGACTGAAACCCTATATCCATCTATCAGACTGTATGATACACATTTGTAGCCCGAATTGATATACTCAAAATAAAGCCATATTTCGCAACCACCAAGGAACAGAAATCATTACACTGTGCAGCAAAGGAACTTTACTTATACTAGTGTGTAGTCTGACACCATGCCACAATGCCTTTAGTTCATCAAGAACTGGATCAAGAAAAGGGTTTAATGACTTTGGTTCTTTACTCAATTCTGGTATAATTCCTGCTACAATTATGTTTTCCCATTTATATCTTTCTTGGCGAGGAAGATTGAGAAGTACCAAGTAGATTGCACCAACTGATCTCCGCACTCTTTTGAGCGACCTTTTGCAAAAGCTTTTACTGAACATATTCTTGGTACCAGCTGGTTGCCAACACGTATAGTGCAACTGTCGAGATTGTATAGTGTGCAGCATTAGGTTCTGGAAGTGCCTCCTCCCCATTTAATTCTTGAAATAGATCAGCTGCATCTTTCTCAGACCATATTTCCTCATCGCTTTCACAGGCATGGCTACATTCATCCTCTCTATCAGTTTCTGAATCTTCCTCCTAAAACAAAAGCAAAACTTTAAAATTTGATGGTAAAATGTCACAAAATCATATAATGATAATAATAATAATAATGAGAATTGAAAATTGTTAAATGAAAATTCATCTGCAATGGTGTTAATAAATGAATAAACTGGATAAAACTTTGATAGATGAGGTGGTAACCCATGTGGGATGGGCTCGGAAATCGTATAAAAACATGCGTAATAGGTAAATTACGAGCCTTATGTGAAACGACTGAAGAAGAGGGCAGCTGTTTCAGCCTGTATTGGGCCTCATCTGGGCACAGTGTATCTAGTGAGCTGGTAGAATCCCACCAAAAGTACATGATAGATGAGGTGGTAAGACGTGTGGGATGGGCTTGGAAAAAACTTTGTTTGTTGATGCATAAACTGTGCCAACATATATTTTTTGGGAATGGAGGGTTGATTAAGATAATAATAACCTGCTTGATATAGCAACATTAACTAGGGAGGTAGAAAAAAAAATGGAAAAAAATGGAAAAATGAATTGAGGATCAGTCTGTTGAAAAAGCTTTTGAACTATTAATTGTGAAAGACAAATGATATAATTTCTGTCTTCTAATATTAACAGCCCGGCTACAGCCTTACTGTTACAGACCTTACAATCAATCATAGGTGCACATAATCTATTTACATAGTGTAAAATAATTTTATAAACACTGTAGGATTTCTTTGACACATACCAACAGTAACTTGAATCATGTGCTTAGTTGAACCGAAATCTGATTCCCCTTGATTTACATTTACTCAACTCTAGATAGCTCAAACCTTTTTTGTATGTTTCTTGAAAGTTTGAGTTATTGCGATTCTACTGTAATAACAAAATTATATTCAAATAGGAAAAGTATACATATTGTTTTCATACCATTGCATCACTGTCTGTAACCTCCACAGAATCACAATCATGTTGCTCTTTTTGTTCGCTGTGTTCAGTCACAAAACTATTACTATTTGTAGCTTCACCTATGAAGTAAATAAAGCCAAATTGATCTTTAATATGATATAAAAGAATAAAAAATTTGAAATGGCTAGCTTGAAAATTAAATTTTATTTAACTGGCCATGACACTCTGAAACGTTCAGCGTTTCATTTGTATCACTGTGGTTCCAAACTTGTGACAAGGTCCTGTCGAACTAGAGTAAAGCTTTATGGAGATAATCATGAAAACATCAGATTTTTTGCATATCAAAATATCACCTCTCCTAAAGTATGGGGCTTTATATATCTCTGCCGCATTCACTAAATTTTGATCCCAAAAGAGCCATCATTTCATCATTTCATTGTCATCATTTCAATCTATATCCTTCATGGTAACAAACTCTTGTTGATGTAGCGTTGCTATGGTAACATTGGACGTGATCAGATTTCATGGCAGTTACCAAAATAATTTCCCTAAGCTTACAATATACATAACATTATAACTGAGATTTAAAAAATTACCTGTCATTTCAATTTCCATGTCAGAGTTTTCACTATCTGAAGCAGCAAAGATGCTCTGAAAAGCTTGTGAGTTTTCAATTGTGCCAGCGCCAACAACACGTGATTGAAACGTGGATGTTTTCGTAGTTTTCTTTATCCATGTACCTGACTTTTCATTATAATACGCCTTTCGATGTCTCCAAAAAGAGGTTCTTGACAAATATTCCTCACAATGGCCACAGTAAATACTACTTTGTTTTCGGAAGCAAGACCGCGGTAAACCAGACATATTTAATTCGTTGAACAAACAAAGATAGTAAGGATAAGAACGGCCTAGGTACGAGAACGGTTTGCTACGGTGATCACGTGTGTCCTCTCTACCAATCACTTTGCTAGACCTCGCTCTCAGGAATGAGGTTGGAATTTGACCTAAAAGTGCTCCGCATCACTCTGAATGCTGCGATCGATCGCTCCAGTGTATTCTGTTAAACGTTTCTCTCTCTGCAATCTCCTGAACGGCAATACCAATGGCTGACGAAATAAGTTTACCCGATCACTACGTAAATTTACTCGAAAGGGTCATAGAGGAAAACAAAAGTTTGAGAGAGGAGGCGAGAGCCAATGCAGTGTTACAACAAAAGGTTCTAGAAGAATTAAACCAGAACAAGGCCTCCAGTTCAGATTCTGGCAAACGTCCTCGATCTTCCAAAAGAGCATCTACCAAATTAATCGTGCCCCTGCTTTGTCGCGTGAGTACATATTTTTTAGTTTGAATAACTATAGAATTATAGCTTTTGAATATCACTTCTATTAGAAAGTTTGAGTCTCGAACTGCATGCGGGTGAACTCAAAGGGACTCAAAGTGTAACAGTAAACAGACGCCATGTGCTTTGGTCAAAGCGCTAGATATCCAAAACTCGAGTTGATGATTCAATAGCGATAAAAAAGAACCGCCAATAATGTAAAGAATCTAAAAACTAAACAGAAAATGGAGTATCTTTAAGCAGAATTTGGATCTATCTTGAATTTCATGCGGGTGAACTCAAAGTGTGACAATGTAAACAGACGCCATGTGCTTTGATCAAAGCGCTAGATATCCAAAAGTCGAGTTGATGATTTAATAGCGATAAAAAAGAATCGTCAATATTGTAAAGAATCTAAAAACTAAACAGAAAATGGAGTATCTTTAAGCAGAATTTGGATCTATCTTGAATTTCATGCGGGTGAACTCAAAGTGTGACAATGTAAGCAGACGCCATGTGCTTTGGTCAGTTGAGTTGGTGATCCAATCCAATAGCGATGAAAAAGATCGCCAATCGTAAAGGGTATAATAGCTAAACAAGAAAAAAACATCATACGATAAAGTTTTGTCAAACAGAATTTGAGTCTTGAGTTTCATGCGGGTGAGCCCAGTGTGACAATGGTCGTAATTTTCTTTTCTTTCAGCAAGATTTTAGAAAGACTTACAAAACATTGTTAAAAGGAGAGAGTTTTAAAGGCTTTAACATGGATGAAAGGTATTTCAAATAGCAATTTACCTATGTCAGTGTATGTTATTTTATATTGTGGACTATAGACTCTACTATGCCACTTTAAGAGGAACACAACTTTCCACTTCACTGCTGAACAGCATGCTTACTTTGCTTACCTGTATCATATACAGGGGAAAATTACTTGATTCTGATTGCCCAATGAAAGTGGCATTTTATCCTAAATTCAGGGCCTAATTATTTAAAATGATTGGCAGTCCAGTTGCATACTAAAGCTTGTCATACTTCAGCTTTTGTCAATAAAATAGCTTAAAACAGATGACGAGATACAAAAAAATGCAAAATTCATTAAAGTTGGCTTTTCTGCAAAATAATAATAATAATAATTGCTTGTCCCCTCTCTTCCACTCAATCACAAAAGCAAAGCAGTATAAAATGTGTGCAAATTTTGAATATTACTTATTTTGCCTTCACTCTTAAATTAGGATAATTGACTATTGTTCATGCAAAAGGCACTAAACGTTTTCTATTTTTTATTTTCTTTCATGATAAATCTGTGCAATTATCACATTATAAAAATGTTTTGTCCAAAAAGTGTCTATATTTTAAATAGATTGAAAATGGCATGTTAAATTACACTAAATTATTGATTTTTTAAAATATTTCATGTTAGTTTTCTCAGTTTTGGATCAAGTGAGAACCAGGAGATTACGATGTAGGTTGCAAGGGCTGTCATAGCTGATAATGTCCGGGGGAGGTGAAAACTACTAGATAGACGTATTTTAGCCGGAAATTAGCTGCAGCCCCCAAATTCAAAAAAAAGCAACAACTTTGAAGCTCTGGCTACAAGACAATGTAGTTTGGTGTGTGCTAACGTGAAGGATGGAAGAGTTTAGAGGCACAATGTAATGTGGAGTATAGACAATCCACAGCGATTGTTTGGTAAACAGAAGCAGCGCTGGTGGAGGGGGCAGGGTAGGTGAAAACTACTAGATAGACGTATTTTAGCCGGACATTTGCTGTTGAACATGATTCCCCTATCGAATACGGTCAAGAAAATTCGTTTTTCCAAACGAAATGACGTTGCCAAAGGAATTGGCGAA
Organism: Actinia tenebrosa; assembly: GCF_029948245.1. Lineage (NCBI taxonomy): Eukaryota > Metazoa > Cnidaria > Anthozoa > Actiniaria > Actiniidae > Actinia > Actinia tenebrosa. Next base: position 601,024 of record NW_028292574.1, on the reverse strand, counting down.
GTTCCTGTTGCGTTCACATACATTTGCTTATAAGAGCCTTTTGCCGAATTAGCAAGGACTCATCCAAGAAAATCCTTAATTTCTCAGCCGGTACATTAGCTGCAGCCCCCAAATCAAAAAAAAAACAACGACTTTGGAGCTCTGGCTACAAGACAATGTAGTTTGGTGTGTGCTAACGTGAATGATGGAAGAGTTTAAAGGCCCAATGTAATGTGGAGTATAGAACATCCACAGCCATTGTTTGGTACACAGAAGCAGCGCTGGGGGAGGGAGCGGGGAAGGTAAAAACTACTAGATAGACGTATTTTAGACGGAAAATTGCTGTTGAACATGATTCGCCTATCGAATACGGTCAAGAAAATTTGCTTTTGCAAACGAAATAACGTTGCCAAAGGAATTGGCAAAGTTCCTGTTGCGTTCACATACATTTGCTTATAAGAGCATTTTGCTGAATTAGCAAGGACTCATCCAAGAAAATCATTAATTTCTCAGCCGGTACATTAGCTGCAGCCCCCAAATCAAAAAAAACAACGACTTTGGAGCTCTGGCTACAAGACTATGTAGTTTGGTGCGTGCTAACGTGAATGATGGAAGAGTTTAAAGGCACAATGTAATGTGGAGTATAGAACATCCACAGCCATTGTTTGGTACACACAGCCAGCGCTGTGGGAGAGGGCAGGGTAGGTAAAAACTACTAGATAGACGTATTTTAGCCGGAAATTATCTGTTGAACATGATTGCTATATCGAATACGGTCAAGAAAATTTGTTTTTCCAAACGAAATGACGTTGCCAAAGGAATTGGCAAAGTTCTTGTTGCGTTCACATACATTTGCTTATACGAGGATTTTGCTGAATTAACAAGGATTCCCCCAAGAAAATCCTTAATTTCTCAGCCGGTACATTAGCGGCAGCCCCGAAATGAAAAAAAGCAACGACTTTTGAGCTCTGGTTACAACATTATGTAGTTTGGTGTGTGCTAACGTGAATGATGGAAGAGTTTAAAGGCACAATGTAAAGTGGAGTATAGAACATCCACAGCCTTTGTTTGGTACACACAGCCAGCGCTTGGGGGATGAGCCGAGGGAGGTGAAAACTACTAGATAGACGTATTTTAGCCGGTAATTTGCTGTTGAACATGATTCCCCTATCGAAAACGGTCAAGTAAATTCGGTTTTCCAAACGAAATGACGTTGCTTAAGGAATTGGCAAAGTTCTTGTTGCGTTCGCATACATTTGCTTATAAGAGCATTTTGCTGAATTAGCAAGGACTCATCCAAGAAAATCCTTAATTTCTCAGCCGGTACATTAGCTGCAGACCCCAAATAAAAAAAAGCAACGACGTTGGAGCTCTGGCTACAAGACTATGTAGTTAGGTGTGTGCTAACGTGAATGATGGAAGAGTTTAAAGGCACAATGCAATGTGGAGTATAGAACATCCACAGCCATTGTTTGGTACACACAGCCAGCGCTGGGAGGAAGGGCCGGGGGAGGTGAAAACTACTAGATAGACGTATTTTAGCCGGAAATTTGCTGTTGAACATGATTGCTATATCGAATACGGTCAAGAAAATTGGTTTTTCCAAACGAAATGACGTTGCCAAAGGAATTGGCAAAATTCTTGTTGCGTTCACATACATTTGCTTATACGAGCATTTTGCTGAATTAACAAGGATTCCCCCAAGAAAATCCTTAATTTCTCAGCCGGTACATTAGCTGCAGCCCCCAAATAAAAAAAAGCAAGGACTTTGGAGCTCTGGCTACAAGACTATGTAGTTTGGTGTGCGCTAACGTGAATGATGGAAGGGTTTAAAGGCACAATGTAATGTGGAGTATAGAACATCCACAGCCATTGTTTGGTACACACAGTCAGCGCTGGGAGGAAGGGCCGGGGGAGGTGAAAACTACTAGATAGACGTATTTTAGCCGGAAATTAGCTGCAGCCCCCAAATTCAAAAAAAAGCAACAACTTTGAAGCTCTGGCTACAAGACAATGTAGTTTGGTGTGTGCTAACGTGAATGATGGAAGAGTTTAAAGGCACAATGTAATGTGGAGTATAGAACATCCACAGCCATTGTTTGGTACACAGAAGCAGCGCTGGGGGAGGGAGCGGGGAAGGTAAAAACTACTAGATAGACGTAGTTTAGACGGAAATTTGCTGTTGAACATGATTCGCCTATCGAATACGGTCAAGAAAATGTTCTTTTGCAAACGAAATAACGTTGCCAAAGGAATTGGCAAAGTTCCTGTTCCGTTCACATACATTTGCTTATAAGAGACTTTTGCTGAATTAGCAAGGACTCCCGCAAGAAAATCCTTAATTTCTCAGCCGGTACATTAGCTGCAGCCCCCAATTAAAAAAAAACAACGACTTTGGAGCTCTGGCTACAAGACTATGTAGTTTGGTGTGTGCTAAAGTCAATGATGGAAGAGTTTAAAGGCACAATGTAATGTGGACTATAGAACATCCACCGCCAGCGATTGGCGGAAGTCCGCGGGTGGTGAAAACTACTAGATAGACGTTTTTTAGCAGGAAATTTGCTGTTGAATATGATTCCCCTATCGAAAACGGCCAAGTAAATTCGGTTTTCCAAAACGAAATGACGTTGCCAAAGGAATTGGCAAAGTTCTTGTTGCGTTCACATACATTTGCTTATACGAGGATTTTGCTGAATTAACAAGGACTCATCAAAGAAAATCCTTAATTGCTCAGCCGGTACATTAGCGGCAGACCCCAAATGAAAAAAAGCAACGACTTTGGAGCTCTGGCTACCAGACTATGTAGTTTGGTGTGTGCTAACGTGAATGATGGAAGAGCTTAAAGGTACAATGTAATGTGGAGTATAGAACATCCACAGCCATTGTTTGGTACACACAGTCAGCGCTGGGAGGAAGGGCCGGGGGAGGTGAAAACTACTAGATAGACGTATTTTAGCCGGAAATTAGCTGCAGCCCCCAAATTCAAAAAAAAGCAACAACTTTGAAGCTCTGGCTACAAGACAATGTAGTTTGGTGTGTGCTAACGTGAATGATGGAAGAGTTTAAAGGCACAATGTAATGTGGAGTATAGAACATCCACAGCCATTGTTTGGTACACACAGCCAGCGTTAGGCGGAAGTGCGGGGGAGGTGAAAACTACTAGATAGACGTATTTTAGCCGGAAATTTGCTGTTGAACATGATTCCCCTATCGAATACGGTCAAGAAAATTCGGTTTTCCAAAACGAAATGACGTTGCCAAAGGAATTGGCAAAGTTCCTGTTGCGTTCACATACATTTGCTTATAAGAGACTTTTGCTGAATTAGCAAGGACTCCCACAAGAAAATCCTTAATTTCTCAGCCGGTACATTAGCTGCATCCCCCAAATAAAAAAAAGCAACGACTTTGGAGCTCTGGCTACAAGACTATGTAGTTTGGTGTGTGCTAACGTGAATGATGGAAGAGTTTAAAGACACAATGTAATGTGGAGTATAGAACATCCACAGCCATTGTTTGGTACACACAGCCAGCGTTAGGCGGAAGTGCGGGGGAGGTGAAAACTACTAGATAGACGTATTTTAGCCGGAAATTTGCTGTTAAACATGATTGCTATATCTAATACGGTCAAGAAAATTCGTTTTTCCAAACGAAATGACGTTGCCAAAGGAATTGGCAAAGTTCTTGTTGCGTTCACATACATTTGCTTATAAGAGCATTTTGCTGAATTAGCAAGGACTCATCCAAGAAAATCCTTAATTTCTCAGCCGGTACATTAGCTGCAGCCCCGAAATAAAAAAAAGCAACGACTTGGGAGCTCTGGCTACAAGACTATGTTGTTTGGTGTGTGCTAACGTGAATGATTGAAGAGTTTAAAGGCACAATGTAATGTAGAGTATAGGACATCCACAGCCATTGTTTGGGACACAGAGGCAGCGCTGTGGGGAGGGCACGGAGGAGGTGAAAACTACTAGAAACGCATATTTAAGCTGGAACTTTGCTGTTGAACATGATTCCCCTATCAAAAACGGTCAAGAAAATTCGGTTTTCCAAACGAAATGACGTTGCCAAAGGAATTGGCAAAGTTCCTGCTGCGTTCACATAAATTTGCTTATAAGAGCATTTGGCTGAATTAGCAAGGACTCCCCCAAGAAAATCCTTAATTTCTCAGCCGGTACATTAGCTGCAGCCCCGAAATGAAAAAAAGCAACGACTTTGAAGCTCTGGCTACTAGACTAAGTAGTTTGGTGGGTGCTAACGTGAATGATGGAAGAGTTTAAAGGCACAATGTAATGTGGAGTATAGAACATCCACAGCCATTGTTTGGGAAACAGAGCCAGCGCTGGGGGGAGGGCACGGGGGAGGTGAAAACTACTAGATAGACGTATTTTAGCCGGAAATTTGCTGTTGAACATGATTCCCCTATCGAAAACGGTCAAGAAAATTCGGTTTTCCAAAACGAAATGACGTTGCCAAAGGAATTGGCAAAGTTCCTGTTGCGTTCACATACATTTGCTTATAAGAGACTTTTGCTGAATTAGCAAGGACTCCCACAAGAAAATCCTTAATTTCTCAGCCGGTACATTAGCTGCATCCCCCAAATAAAAAAAAGCAACGACTTTGGAGCTCTGGCTACAAGACTATGTAGTTTGGTGTGTGCTAACGTGAATGATGGAAGAGTTTAAAGACACAATGTAATGTGGAGTATAGAACATCCACAGCCATTGTTTGGTACACACAGCCAGCGTTAGGCGGAAGTGCGGGGGAGGTGAAAACTACTAGATAGACGTATTTTAGCCGGAAATTTGCTGTTGAACATGATTCCCCTATCGAAAACGGCCAAGTAAATTCGGTTTTCCAAACGAAATGACGTTGCCAAAGGAATTGGCAAACTTCCTGTTGCGTTCACATACATTTGCTTATAAGAGGAATTGGCTGAATTAGCAAGTACTCACCCAAGAAAATCCTTAACTTCTCAGCCGGTACATTAGCTGCAGCCCCCAAATCAAAAAAAGCAACGACGTTGGAGCTCTGGCTACAAGACTATGTAGTTTGGTGTGTGCTAACGTGAATGATGAAAGAGTTTAAAGGCACAATGTAATGTGGAGTATAGAACATCCACAGCCATTGTTTGGTACACACGGCCAGCGCTGGGAGGAAGGGCCGGGGGAGGTTAAAACTACTAGATAGACGTATTTTAGCTGGACATTTGCTGTTGAACATGATTCCCCTATCGAAAACGGTCAAGAAAATTCGGTTTTCCAAAACGAAATGACGTTGCCAAAGGAATTAGCAAAGTTCTTGTTGCGTTCACATACATTTGCTTATAAGAGCATTTTGCTGAATTAGCAAGGACTCCCCCAAGAAAATCCTTAATTTCTCAGCCGGTACATTAGCTGCAGCCCCGAAATCAAAAAAAGCAACGGCTTTGGAGCTCTGGCTACCAGACTATGTAGTTTGGTGTGTGCTAACGTGAATGATGGAAGAGCTTAAAGGTACAATGTAATGTGGAGTATAGAACATCCACAGCCATTGTTTGGTACACACAGCCAGCGCTGTGGGAGAGGGCAGGGTAGGTAAAAACTACTAGAAACGCATATTTAAGCTGGAAATTTGCTGTTGAACATGATTCCCCTATCGAAAACGGTCAAGAAAATTCGGTTTTCCAAAACGAAATGACGTTGCCAAAGGAATTGGCAAACTTCCTGTTGCGTTCACATAAATTTGCTTATAAGAGCATTTGGCTGAATTAGCAAGGACTCATCCAAGAAAATCCTTAATTTCTCAGCCGGTACATTAGCTGCAGCCCCGAAATGAAAAAAAGCAACGACTTTGAAGCTCTGGCTACTAGACTAAGTAGTTTGGTGGGTGCTAACGTGAATGATGGAAGAGTTTAAAGGCACAATGTAATGTGGAGTATAGAACATCCACAGCCATTGTTTGGGACACAGAGCCAGCGCTGGGGGGAGGGCACGGGGGAGGTGAAAACTACTAGATAGACGTATTTTAGCCGGAAATTTGCTGTTGAACATGATTCCCCTATCGAAAACGGTCAAGAAAATTCGGTTTTCCAAAACGAAATGACGTTGCCAAAGGAATTAGCAAAGTTCTTGTTGCGTTCACATACATTTGCTTATAAGAGCATTTTGCTGAATTAGCAAGGACTCCCCCAAGAAAATCCTTAATTTCTCAGCCGGTACATTAGCTGCAGCCCCGAAATAATAAAAAAAAGCAAGGACTTTGGAGCTCTGGCTACAAGACTATGTAGTTTGGTGTGCGCTAACGTGAATGATGGAAGGGTTTAAAGGCACAATGTAATGTGGAGTATAGAACATCCACAGCCATTGTTTGGTACACACAGCCAGCGCTGTGGGAGAGGGCAGGGTAGGTAAAAACTACTAGAAACGCATATTTAAGCTGGAAATTTGCTGTTGAACATGATTCCCCTATCGAAAACGGTCAAGAAAATTCGGTTTTCCAAAACGAAATGACGTTGCCAAAGGAATTAGCAAAGTTCTTGTTGCGTTCACATACATTTGCTTATAAGAGCATTTTGCTGAATTAGCAAGGACTCATCCAAGAAAATCATTAATTTCGCAGCCGGTACATTAGCTGCAGCCCCCAAATCAAAAAAAACAACGACTTTGGAGCTCTGGCTACAAGACTATGTAGTTTGGTGCGTGCTAACGTGAATGATGGAAGAGTTTAAAGGCACAATGTAATGTGGAGTATAGAACATCCACAGCCATTGTTTGGTACACACGGCCAGCGCTGGGGGGAGGTTAAAACTACTAGATTGACGTATTTTAGCCTGAGTAGTATAGGGGTTGGGGATCCCAACTCACACGCCACCCCTAAATAAGCCGCCTTAAAAGCAGACGCCACGGTTTCATTTGGGTTTTGAGAGCAACGTGGCCCGGGGTTATTCCCCCAAGAGATTACGGGATCTTCCCGCTATCCACGAGCCAGTTGAGACCGTGAATACCCAATCCAACGAATGCCATTAAATTTGCTAACATATATTATGAAGTGTGAAATTCAAAGGAAGGCTGGCGGGGGTTACCCGTGCCCCGTATTACTAAAAAGTCAAAATATTTGTCTTATATACGATGCATGAATGTAAAGAGTTTGTTTATGACTTCTGTGTAAAGTGCTTGAAACCCAAGTTTGTACCTACTAAACCAAATAAGTATATTTGTTGTGGTAAAAAAATGCAAATAGAAGATGACACGTCAGCACAGTGTTACGAGTGTGGTAAGAATATTCGTAATGCCGTACCAAATGCTACCAGAGAGCAGTATTACGCCAATGGAGGTCGTAAGAAAACACCTTATAAGAGAATAAAATACTTTAGGGACTGGATGGACCACATACGAGGACTTCGACAAGTATATTTAGACAACGAAGTAAAGAAGAAAATCATAGACCACTTAGAAGAGCCAACCCCGCAAAGTCTGCGGAAAACGCTAAAAAAATTAAAACTAGGGAAATATTACAAAGCTATTCCCTATCTTTTGTCTGAAATTACCGGCGACCCTATTCCTGAGGTTTCTGATATGACAAAAGCCGAGTGGATGTTTTGTCGGCTGGATAAGGATATTCCTTATTACCCTTACGTAATCTATGAAATATTTTACAAAATAGACCCCAACCACCCCCTGTTGGGATGGATTCCGAGAAGATAGTGAATCTTATGGCTTAAGATGAGAAATTAGCATAAATATTACGCGTAATTTCCAGACTGTCGTTCGATATGTAAATAGAATCCTGTCACGCTCTTTTCAAAGCAAATATTTACTGAGCGAGTTTTCTTTGAAGCTCTTCTTTCGCTTCTTGGTAGATCTTTTTGCGAGATTCCTCGGAAAGATATTTTACGACTGTTTTTTTGTTCCTTATGTCCGACTTTAATTTCTCGTACTTTTCCTCTTCGGCCAAAATAAGCGAGAATTCTACGTCGTCTATCTTTCTGTCACGCAAAGCCTTTGAGACAAGATTGGTAATTGTATTTACTTTAGCCCTTGACAGAGCTATTGTCGTGTCATGCTTGGATATTTTGCTTGACAACTGTTTCATAATGCCCGTAGCAACAGCCGAAATGATACCACAGGCTGCCCCAACGCCGGCCAAAGGAACTCCAACAATTATTCCCGGTCCAGTAAGCGAAGTAGCAACGCCGGAGCCCGTTAACACAACGGATATGGATCCTGAAGTTATCGCAATTTTATGTAGCGTAGTCCGGGCTCTGACGTATTTCTTCCTAACTTTTTCGTAGTGTTTTGCCTGCCCTTCCAAGTAAACCAGGATTAAGTTTGCCTTATTCAGACGAAAGTTTTCAGCGTTTAGCTTGTTAGGTTCCTTAGGAAGTTCAGGATAAAGTGGAGGTGCTGATGGTATAACATCCATTATATATACTTATGTACGACGCTTTTGGGAATGATATTGAGGAGCAGCCACATCATGACAACAGGGATTATTGGAACTGGAGGGCCTTTAGGAAGATGTTTCCGCATGCAGACCCTAGTAAGTTCGAAAGAAGACCCGATGGGATTTACTTCAACGGCTCCAGAATGTACAGCAATGAGGATTTGAAACCAAAGGAGGTACCACATTATGTGACAAAGAAGGCACCCGAGCATAAAGAAAGGCTACCTAATTTTCCAAAGAATCTATTAATAACCAACCAGGATTATCCATTTTACGATGCTGAAGGTGGCGTAAACAACTTTGATAAAATAGGGACGCATTTAAAGATCCCAGTGGGTAAGCAAACCTTTAAAGTAGCAATAAGGGATATCTTTAAGGATTTTAACCTTAAGCACACTTCAGGAAAAGAAGCCCACGAATGGTTAAGGGAACCTAACTTTAAGTACTGGCCGCAGCAGTTAAACTTTGCCGTCTGGGCGGCTACGAAGGGCTGCGGGGTTGCCGCGGATATGTTCGACATTGCCTTTCTAAGGTTCCACGTTGCCTTTACTATGCGGCGCATATTGAAGGAGCTGCACGTGCCCCTGCCGGGGGAAAAGCCATTTAATAGAATGGATAACCACTACGATTCCGCTGCCCTAGAAAGACTAATGAATGAGTTTAAGCCGCAGCAAAGAGACTTTCGTTATCGGGAGGGCGCCACGCATGGTTTGGGTATTATTTATGCTTGGCATGTTGACGGTGTGCGTCCGGCAGACATGTATCATCAAAAATACCCCGGGGTACTAAAGTTTTACGACTTGGGTGGTCGCAAGAATGACGTTACGCTGATCGATAGGACTGAGACAATTTACCCCAGTCCATGGGATCCGTTTGTATTATTAAAAGGAAAAGGCCTAAGAAACCTAGCCAGAATCAACCGCAGCATTGAAGCATTCGTCTACTGCACCCTGGGAGCGCAGGTAAATACCCGCAGCCCCATTGTTGGTTCCCAAGGTGCTTCGCGGGAAACGCAACAAGAATTCCTAACCCTTTTTGAGTCCGCAATAATAGAAAATGACATATCCAAGTCAGTTCAAAGGTATCAATTAACGGTGCAGCAATCTAAAGTGCGGCTAGATTATGCTTTGAGTCCTGGTTGTTGGTTAATGCCAATTAATTTGGTCATCAACACTAATTCCGTCGTGGGTTATAACAACAAACTTCAACGAGCAACCAAAGACATGAAGTTTGGGGCGAATGACGTGAACTCTGATACTACCAAGGGCATTCCTCACTTCGTAGAGAAGCCAAAAAAGTCACACGAAACGAAGCTACCCGTAGTTAAGAAACCATCGAAGCATATTCCCGCGTTACCATACCCGAGGAATATGACCATAACTTACTAAAAGCCGGCTTAACAGCTGCAAGCATTGGTCTGAGTTATTATATATGGCGATGAACAACCCCTACGTAGCTGGAGTGGATTGTGTCTATACGACTTACGCAGGCGAGAAAAAATACGCCCAGGCATCTTGGGTGGACGTCACCGGGATGTCCGTGGATTTGAACTACTCGGGAAAGAAGTTAATTCTTTGTAGTATTTGCATTGGCACGAGCGGCCATGCTAACGTCGGCTTCAGGTTCCTGGATGACAATGGCATACTGCAGCCTATGCGTACGAAAACGAACAACAGGGAGCCTACGCATTTTTCCGCAGAACCCAACCCCAAGAGCGCCGATAATCTATCGGTTTGGACTTTCCACATGGTGGCCGATTGCCATGGAAAGGTAAAGCTGCAAATACGCGTAGACGATTCTGGGAGCGTTTGCGTAAATAGCATGGATGACCAAAGAGACTACGTTTATAATCACAAGACCATCAGCACTCTTACGGTGCTTAGTCTTTAGAAGGGAATTTATTCCCTGAAATATATGAACCCCCACACAAAAGAGAACTGGCTTCTTTATTATTTAGAGGAGAAATCGTATGGATGGGGCGACAGTTGGCGCGACACTGGGTTGTGGGTAAAGGTTGGGGTTTTGGGATTGATTATGTGCACCATTAGCGTTAGCGCGTGGAATAACTGTAATATTGGGTTTAGGATTGTTGATGAGACCAACACCCCATTATTACCTTACGGGAAAAAGACAAATAACAGGGATCCGGCTCATTTTACGTTTGAGCCCTCGATTACGAGCATAGAAAACCTAACGTCGGTGACTTTTCACATGATAGCCAATTGCCAATATGCGAAGCTTCAAGTTCGCCCCAGCGATGGTCACCCCTCAGGCTCCCCAAAAGGCTTATTCAGAATAAATGCCATCTGGTCGAGAACCGGTACCGAGGTGGATGATGCCTGGAATCATAAGCCCATTTCTACTATGACTGCTATACCGCTAGTTCCGCATTATCAAGGCGGCGCGAATACTATCTTTACTTATCCCCAGTCGAGGACGCCTTGGGCGCCTGACGACGATAAGCCCCCAGTAATACACAAGGACAAGATTAAACCTTCATCTTCTTTAGGAAGACCACCCCAATAGCGACAACCAAGATCCAAATGTTATTCCCCACGAACTTCAACAGTTCTCCGCCGGCCGTAAGTGCCAAGGAAACAACTGAACCAAGCAGCCCAGGCAAGCCTGCTGCCATCTTTTTTCCTAAGTCCGTCAGCCCACTACCTAATTTCTTTACGCCTGCGCCCGTAGCCTTAAGCGCGGACAAGATCACGCCTACTACGCTTGAAATAGCGACCGCAAACGCCAGCGGAATACCATACTTCATCAGAGCTCTTTTTACCTTTTCCTTGGTGGTAAGCCCCAACTCCTTTTCCAGGTTGTCCTTTTGTGTCTGTAATTCCGCAAGGCGTACCTCTAGATCTTCTGTTTCCCTTTGGGCTGCCTCCCTTTCCTCTTCGGGACGAGCCTGGTCGTTGATTACCTCCTGCTGTTGTTCTATTTGTCTTTCCAAGTATTCGATGGCCTGATATCTTTGCCGGATTTGCTCTTCTTTGGTGTTGATTTTGGCAACCAACTGCCGCCGTTCCTCCAAAGAGCCGGCTATGGTGACATGCAAGTTTTTAGCTTCCTCCTTGCTCATATCCAGGTCTTGCAGGGCAAGATCGAAGGCCTTTTGGGCTTGGTCTCTATCGCGTAGGGCATTGTCTCTTTGTTCTCTCATCTGTACTATTAACTGATTCTTGTCGTCAAGTTCTCTCTTTTGAGCATCAAGGAGTAGTCGGTTTTGTCTCATGTATTCTGCTTCCCTTTCTTCCAACGTTTCTTGTAGCCCCTCAGCGCGCCTTTCTAACGCAGCCCTTTTGTTTAACGCCTCCAGCCGGGCTAATAGGCTTCTAGTGGCACGCTGGAAGCCTTTTAATCTTGAGACGTCACCCCTAACTTCACCATCTTCATCAAAAAGGGGTTGCGGTTTCGTCCAGCCGTTTTTGTCAGGAAATCTCAGGTCTTGGACGCTTATGAGGACTCTGCCGCCACGCTCGGTAAGCCTTACTTCGTCTGAGTCAAAGTTGGAATACGTATCTTTTAGCCGCTGCATGGCCGAGTTTACGGTACCTAAGTCCTCTAGCTCTATGTGCTCGCGCGTAAGTACGTACTCGCGTGCTTTGGGATGTCTTAGGGCCTTTGCAATTCTATTTCTTAGGGAATCGTCAGGTTGTTGGGTGGGAAGCAGCGGTTCTTCGTCGCCGTCGTTAATGTCTTCTTTACCTTCCTCAGTGGTGGGGTCAAAGTCAGTAGTTTCGTCTACGTCCATTATATATGATAAGCTCAAAGTTAAACCCCAAAGTATTACCTAAGCAGGTTGGCGGACTAAAGGCAGAACGCACCTTTCACCGGGTCACATTCACGCCCAGCAGCGCAAAACCAGGAGAAACCTTGTACGTAGGCGTACCCCGTCTAACGGATAACCTAGTATTGGTTCCTGGCACCTTGGCTTTAAGGTTTGACCTAGCAATACAACCACGTACGAAAATAGAAACTTACGTCGTTAATAACGCAGGCCGTCTCTAAGATGAGGATCAAGTTTGCCGCGGAATCCTTGCTGGACTTAAATAGGTACGACTTATACACCACCTATAAGGACCTATGGTTAACGGCCTTTGACCGCGCACAAAGAATAGAGCAGGGAATTGGCAGCGTTATCTTACGTAAGGTTCGCAGTGATACTAAGACACAACCTACGGATTCTGGTGACGCAACGGCAGTAGCAGACGCCACGAGGATAAAGACCGCCTATGGCATTAAGTATGTTATTCCGCTGGACTTCGAGGTGATTACAAACCATGGCGCGTATTATCCCAGACAGCTATCCGAGTTACAGTTTGAAGTAACCCTAGCGGATACCACGAACATCTTACAGATGGATGCGTCCGGAACGGCACTTTCTGGGAGCATTCATCCCTATTCTGTTACCAACTTAGAGCTGCAGTACGAAACGGTATACAGCGAAGAGCTGTATATATAGCTCCGGCAAGGCATTCCTTTACGACCACGTAGTGATGTACAAGACGTTCAGCTTCCTGGATAAGCACACGAGGTTATCAATCAAAGTGTTAACCTCCCCCGAAGAAGTCTCACGGGGCTAATGCTGGTGTTTGCCAAAGCCTACGAGGCCGGTAAGCGCGACTCCGAAGCCTTTCACAACCCCAACATTACCAACGTCAGCGTGAATATCAACGGAGTCCCAAACAAGGTCTACTCCCAGGGGATAAAGCCCGCAGACGTGTACAGGGAGGCAATACGCAAGTTTGGCGACCAAATTAGCCCTGAGGAATTCTTTAAGGATAAGTATGCGTTGTGGATTGACATGCGCACGACGAACGATGAAGACCTACATGGTCAGGGTTTACGTCTAGTAAACACCCAGGACGGCACCACTTTGGAGATCAAGCGCACCAAAAACACCTGTGCGAGCGACGGTGATAAGATAAACGCGTACGTCTTTGTCGTGTCTGACGCGCAACTGAGCATAGAAATGAATCAACTAAAGAGCGTCGCCTACTAGTTTCGTGAACAAAGTGAACGAAAAATTAAAATATTCCTTATGTATAATATGCTTCGCGTATTCGAAAACAACAACACCAAACTGCAATGCATAGTGCAAGGCGAAACTTTGTACTTCAAAGCGAAGGAAGTGGCTGCTGCGTTGGACTATGAGAACACGTCTAAGGCTATTAGCGACCACGTATCTGAGAAAAACAAGAAAAGGCTGGGCGAGATGAACATAACGATTCGTTATGCTTCTACTATGCACCCACGTTCCTTATTTATATCAGAGCCTGGTCTGTATCAACTAATATTTAGCTCCAAGCTACCTAAAGCCGTGGAATTACAAGATTGGGTATTCGAGGAGGTCCTACCCGCGCTAAGGAAGACTGGTAAGTACGAATTAGACAAGCGCTTTAACAGTCCTAACAAGTTGGTATTCAAAGTAGAAAACGAATTCGACCTGCATAAAAAGGTGGTGGATTACATTCGCAAGTATTACCCTCAAATGCTCGTAACGCCCGGCCTAGGCGAACTGCAGGACAGCGACGGCAAGCGCATAAAGTGCTGGCAGAAAGGATATCAACGCGGTCAACCTGATCTGCTCATCCTTAATGCTCACAGGCGGTACCGTGGATTCTGCATCGAGCTGAAGACTCCGAAAGGCAACGGGGTATTGTCTGAGGATCAGCGCCGCCTCTTAGACGGCTACAAGGAAAATGGATTTAAGGTGCTGATAAGCAACGACTACGACGACATCTGCAGGAGCATCACGGAGTATGCGCGAGGAATTCGTCTACCTTGTAGGTGGTGCTGTAAGCGCTTTAGGAACACAGACACTTTAAAGACACACTTAAAGATATTTCATAGAATATATGGCGTTTAACGCGGTAAGGCAGATACACTGGAGAGACTTAAAGGAGGGTGTTACCTACGAAATAAAAAATTATGTAGCCTTTGACGACAGGCTACGGTTGTTATTGGCGCACGAGGGTGTCACGTACTGCCTGTGGGCGCCAGATCGCGTCCGTTACGTCATCGAAGGACAAGAGTTTACGCATCTGAGGTTGTATGGTAAGAAGGATGGCCGCTGGGCGTTTGACGTCGCAAAGTGCATCCTTCCTTCGGTCCTATGCGGGTAAGTGCGTCTAAAGCGTCGTTTAAGTGGAGTTCGTCGACAATGAGGGTCGGCGACTCTTTTTTAACCCAGTCAGCAGGGGGTTCGCACGTAATACAGTCCATATATTGAAAGGTTTATTAGGAACCCTCCAAAGAATGCCGCTGCGTAGGCTATCATATATCCACCCCAGAATGTTAAGATGCGGTTAAATTATTGTTAAGGAAGGTCGAAAACCCTCCTAGAAACCATCCCAGAATGTTAAATGGTGGTTAAAATATTGTTAAGGTTACCACCAAACTCCTCCAAAAGATGCCTCAGAATGTTAAATGGTGGTTAAGACTTTGTTAAGGAAGATTGGAAACTATATCAGAAACCCTCTTAGAATGTTAAATGGAGGTTAAGACTTTGTTAAGAGACAGTTGAATACGTGTTCCTCCTCTCTTACACATCCACATCTCTCACATTGCTGCCTCCAATATTCCCTGTTAGTCCATGGGACACCTTCTAACGCGTCAAAGCGGGGCTGCGTTCTGCTTATCTTTCTAAAGTAGTCTATTCGATTCCTTAGGTAATCATCCTTATGTTCACAACGACTCATAAGATCGCCGCACTGGTAACAATCCACTCCTTCCAGATCGTACTTCTCTGCAAAGTATTGGTATTTCTTCTCATGTCTTTTCTTATGCGTTTGAAGACGTTGGCGGCTACTAAGAACCTTAGCACAGTAACTACACTGCGTAGTTCTACGGCAAACCCCCTTTTTGACGTGGTACTGCAGCTTCTGAAGAGTGCTGAACTCCCTATTACAGTCATTGCAGACCTTACTGATTGGCTTCTTTGTGCAAACCCCATGCCAAACATGGTATTGCAGTCTTTGCTTGGTACTAAATACTTTCTTACATTTCAAGCAGTCCATATATACTTAACAATATTTTAACCTCCATTTAACATTCTAGGAGGGTTTCTGAGAGGGTTTCCCGCCTTCCTTAACAAAGTCTTAACCTCTATTTAACATTCCAGACCATCTTTTGGGAAAGTGTGGTGGTAACCTTAACGATATTTTAACCCCTATTTAACATTCTGAGACATCTTTTGAAGGAATTTCCGACCTGCCTTAACAAATTAACATTCTACATGGGATATCTCATAAAGTCCACGACGGACTCCTTTGCCCACGTTGCCATCGTTATCAGCGCGCCAAACCGTTCTGCGCGCTTCAGACCGCACATTTCCTCATAAAGCTCCTTTACGCGTCCATTCAACCGGTCTATCTCCTCCCTTTGCATTTTGACCGTCCTCTCCAGGTCTGACTTCTCTTTGACGACGTTAACCATTGCTTTGACTGCTTCCACGGGCTCCATATATATGAACCCAGATCACATGCCTTGTAACGCTCTGATAGTAGGACCCACCGGCTGTGGAAAGACCCAGTTTGTCGTGGAGCAGCTATTAGGGCCCTTTAGATACCGTTTCGACTATATCGTGCTACTTTGCCCCACCTACGTGAATAACCGCACCTGGACGGGCATAGGAGTGAAAGACGACGACTTCTTTGTGGACATATTGGACCCTAACGAGTTATCTGGGCATCTTAAGTTCTGGCACAAACAATTCCCTAAAGATACACAGACACTCCTCATACTGGATGACATTGCCTGTGGGGATGACGTAAAAAGACGCACCTCCGAATTAGTGAAGCTCGCTTTTAGCGGCAGGCATGACAACATTAGCGTTTGGTTGCTCTCGCAGCAGCTTACCAGTGTCTCTAAGCCTTTTAGGGAAAACATAGGTTCACTTGTCGTCTTCTACACACCCAGTAAGTCAGACCTGGAAACCATCTTGAGCGACTACGGCGGTGAGATATCCAAGGAACAGTTACACGAATACATGCGGCATCTAAAAACACACCAACATTCCAAAATGATCTCGTTGGGGTTTCCGTATTCCATAAAGATCTGCGATCTTTAACTCCTAATGTATATGGAGATTGAGCAGTTGATAGATGAAGTCCCCACGCAGCTAGATGAAAGTAACCTTAAGGAACAACTTAACATCCTTGTGTTATCTGGGAAGTGCAAGGAAATGATAGGCAAGGAACTTACCCATGAGCAAGTTAACAAGTTGTCAGAAGAGGAGGCTAAGAAGTTCCATAAAAGGTATGAGGCCGCCCTTGCAAGTAAGACCACGGACGCCGTAGCAGACTCCGCTATCCGACTTGCCACCAAACTCCTCGGACTTGCGCTGCCCATAGACGACGTGGAGCAACTGCGGAAGGACATAAGCGAGGACTATGTCATCGCCCAAGAACTTAAGATAACCTGTGGGTGGTTGTCTTTGAAGTGCGGTAAGTTAATGGCAGTCGCCTCTGCAGCACTTCACGTAGCTCAGCATGTCGACTTGAAGGAACTTACGATGTCTTGGAAGGACTTCAAGAAGGACAGAGACGTTGAAAAGGTCTTCCAGGCGGCACTTGCTGAGGTACCTGATCAAGTCGCCTCAAGTCCTTCTTAAGTACTTACTTAAGTCATCCTCAAGTACTTATCAAGTCCTTCTCAAGTACTTACCCAGGTCACCTTAAGTTACTTATCAAGTCCTTCAAGTCCTTAGATATAAATGAGTGAAGCCGAATCGAAAGCGGAGGAGCAGAAGATTACCAAGGCTAAATCTCCAGGCAGAGTCGCGGCGGGGAAGAAGCTCGCGGAGATGAACAGGAAGAACAAAGCCAAAAAAGAAGAAAAGGTGGAGGAAAAAGAAGAGGAATCCCTTACTAATCCTGGGTACGTCATTGGCGCATTAGGAGTTTCTATAGCAGCAGGCAGCCTCTACTTACAATGGCGGGCTACGAAGCCAAAAATACCGCAGGAGCCCCCTAAGAGAAGCAAAATACCCGTAATGGAGTAATAAACCTTCTCGCTCTGTAATATAATGTGAACCGCGTTATTGAAAACCGTTGAAGAGGCAGCTATTATTACTTCCATCGTTGCAGGGTATTGGTTGGGTAGGTAAGAAAGTGCTCAAAGAAGACTTTACTGAAGACCCAAGCAAGAGCTTCGCTAACTTTGCTAAGATGACCCTGCCGTGGGCGGGGCTATCATGCTAAAGGATTACCTACGGAAGGAAAAGTACATCCCTAATGTATAAATGGCTACCTTGCTTGCAGGTGGAGTCATCGCAGCTTTAGCATTCACTGGAGCTAATTATTGTGGTCAATATTTGGATAGATTAGTTAGAGGCGACAAAAGCGGAGATTTGTCCGCCGAAAGGAAGAGACACGACTTAACACTGGAGAAATATCAAAGGGACGTGGCAGCTTGGAATGAAAAAAGACAAGCTTACAGGGATTGGTTGGACAAGAACTACCAAGACAAAATGCAGGCAGTCAAGAACTTTGAAAACACAGACTACGCCTTTAAGCTCTATGCGCAAGCACACCCCGCGGCATTAACGGGGTTAAAAAAGCCTCAGTTTAAGAATTACTACCAGCCTTCTAAGAAATAAAAAGATAGCGAGCTGGTATTTGTAGGAGTCGCAGGGCTGGCGGGAGGCGTAGCTTTGGCGTATTTAGTCTAATTCAGCAAGCAAAGGAAACTGTGTTTCCTGAAATATATGATCGTCTTTTTGGAAAGCGACAAAAATAACTTTACCACTTACTTGAATCCCCCCATCAAAGCCCATAATGTCCGGCTCATAAGTTGCTCTTTGTACAATTCTTGGTATAATCTAGTCAATGGTATGGTCACCGTGCATAAGGGGTCTAACAATTACCAAGGCGTAATGCTACCCGATGGACATTACACACCAATCACCCTTGCTAAGGAGCTCGCCAAACGCGGTTATACTCTCACCACAGGGCTGCCGCACGAAATGACCTTCAAACATAATCTTCCTAACAAATTCTCGGTAACCCTAGGAAAATACGACGCATTGGGATCTTTACTAGGTGTCTCAGGCAAGGAAATTACCAACACAGCCATACCTGTGAAATGGAAAGTCGCATCCTCTTACGACGTCTATTGCGATTTAGTCCATAGTTACAGCAATGGAAAAAAGTCTTCTCTTATGTCCAAGTTTCTGCCCAAAGGTAATCCATTTGACCCAGTAGAATACACTCCCATTTCTTTAAGCTATGACTTGTCTAATTTGGTAGAAAGCATAAACATCACCATTAAGGTGGACGAAAAGGCGGTGGATTTAAACGGGCGAAAGATCAATCTTGTTTTGGAATTCATATAATGGGCCGCGTAGAGGACAAACTTAAAAGGATTTACTATGGAACTGAAGGCTATTGGAGAGGGGCGTCAGCTATCAAGAAACTTGCAGCCGCGGCCAGGGTATCAGAAGAAACGGCTAAGAACTGGTTAAAAAAACAAACCCTCTGGCAGGTCTATCTTTCCGTGCCCAAGTACATTCCCAGGCCCAGCTTTACCGTAAATACCCCCAATGAAGTTCATCAGGCGGATTTGCTTTTCTTACCGCACGACAAGGTGAGAAGAAAGACCTATAGATACGCTTTGACCGTAGTCGATATCGCAAGCAGACATAAAGACGCCGAACCCATAACCAGTAAGGATTCTGGGGAAGTCGCAGAAGCCCTAGGTAGGATTTATAAGCGCGTCTTGAAATGGCCTAAGCTGCTGCAAGTGGATGCGGGGACGGAGTTCATGGGCGTGGTTACCAAGACCCTGAAAGACCACGACACTAAGATTAGAAGAGCCGAAGCTGAGTACCACAGGAGTCAGAGCATCGTCGAAAGATTTAATAAGACCTTGGCCGAGCGTCTCTTTGGATACCAGTATTGGAAAGAGCTGGAAGATCCCTCCAAACGCAAGAGGGAATGGACTCAGAGGCTCCCCCAGGTCGTCGCGGCTTTAAATAACGAGGCGGCCAGGGCTACGGGAATAAAACCCAGAGATGCTATGAAGAAGAAACACGTAGAACACAAGTCCTACGTCAGAAGTACAAGGGCGGTCTTCCCTCAGGAAAAGAGATTAGGCGATGTCACGGTTCGATATCTCTACGAGCCTGGTGAATTAGAAGGAGGGTCTAAAAGAGCTACGGATCCTAATTGGTCTTTGGAAACTTACCAGATCCGAAGTGCGATAGCTAAGAAGGGTCAGCCCATCTTGTATTATCTTCATGATGGTCCCAAGCGTGGGTTCGTCAAAGAAGAACTGCTTATCGTGTGATTACCAAACGCGTGCGTATGGATACCATCGTCATGCATCCACCTCTTACCGTCAAATGCTGACAGCGACACCTTCTCCTGCGTAACGTTGTGTATTTGATGGCCATACGATCGTAAGGAGTTCATGTTGTGGCGCTGCGTCTTTTGGGTATTCAAGACATTTAAGTAAGATTGGTGCGTAAGTTGCTTCTTAACTACGTACTTTTTTACGCCTTTTGCCTTCTTATCTGCGCCGTCGCTCTTTAGGACGCTGTACATCTTTGGCTTTAACCCAACGTACTCTACAATTGGTCTGCCAAACACCTCATCCTTCATCTTTCCTATGACTTTCTTGTTCTTAGCTGAGTAAAGTGGGTGGTCTTTTGGGTAGCCGGACGTGTCGTATTCGTCAATGTCTTCAAGGCAGTCCGCGTAAACGTCGGGGGTTTCAATCTCCATTATTAGTGAGTCTGTGTCGGTGTACAATAAACGACACTTGTCACCGTACTTTGGTTTTAATTTGTCGTAGTAAAACTCATACATGAGCAACTTAGACAGCTCTAACACTGTGAAGCCGGTGTAAACGGGCTTATTTAAGAAGAGATTGGCTTTCTTCATGTGAATTACATAGAAGTTAAGCATGTCTACGTAGCGTACAAAGCCTGGCTGGGATACATAAGACTCAGCCTCTTCGCGCGTATTTACAATCTTTATCGACACCCGCTTGCGGATGTTCTCCATTGTCTTACCAAACACTGAGTTGTTCATAAGCTTAAACAGGTTCTTCTCAATGTCGTTCTTGGCTGCTGTGCGTTTTTGCGTGTTAAAGTCTATGTAAGGCTGCATCCAGTGCTCTTGGCGAAACTTCAACGCGCGGTGGACCTTTGTCACACGCATTCCGTGGCGCACGTAGAATTGTAAGTTGCGGTAATGAACTACGTACTTCTTTTTGTTCATTAAGTTCATAGTAAGCTTGCGGTATGGCTTGTACGTGGGGCAAAGTTTCTTCTGTAATGGGGAAAGTTGTTCAAAGGGTATCTCAATCGACTCTGGCGCTAATGGGTAATCGTCGTGAAGGTCGTGTAAGTGTTCTGGGTATTCCAAATCCACCTCAAGGATAAAGCCTTTGCGGCTGTCGGGTCTTATTTGCA
This sequence comes from Actinia tenebrosa, assembly GCF_029948245.1. Classification (NCBI taxonomy): domain Eukaryota; kingdom Metazoa; phylum Cnidaria; class Anthozoa; order Actiniaria; family Actiniidae; genus Actinia; species Actinia tenebrosa. The sequence continues at coordinate 580,203 of NW_028292574.1, read as the reverse complement.
TGTAAAACTCCGGTTCGCGTGGTTCAGTCCATTCAAAGTCGCGCACTGGCAAGTATTGGGACATCGCCCAGCCGTAAAGGTTGTCCGCATCTAGGTAAAATATGTAGGTTGATGGTTTCTCGGGGTCGTGCCCCTCAACTTGTGGGTTATTAGCTCGCGCAAATCGCCTCGATGGTCCACAAACCCCAGCGCGAATTCAGTCCTCCATAAATCTGTACATCTCGTAATCTGTTAAGAGGTCTAATTGGGCGTTCGTGCTCATTAACAGGGCACTCCAAGATAACCCAGGGGCGGTGTAGAAGTTTGCTGGGTCTAATCCATAGTAAGACATCGCCATCTTCCGAAAGCTTTGAAATACGTCGGCTAATAAGACTACATCCGAGAGTAGGTAGACGTCGTGGTAATCTCCCATGTCTTTACAGTCGTGCTTCTTCCAAACCTTCTTTGCGTGCTCGTACTCTTCGTCTGATATTCCAGCCTCGTTTAGGGAACTGTAAAACTCTTCCTTTGGTGGAAGGGGCTCTTTAAAGCGCTCCCAGGAATCCATGTATTCGTAGGGGTAAACTCCCTTGCGCTCTGCCTCGTAATGGTCTGAGATTGGTGAATCTTCGTTATACTTAGCTAGGTTCGCTAATGAGTCTGCCATAAATTGTTGGGAATCTAAGAACTTTAATTTACCAATTGTCACAGACATGTACCGCTCCTTGTTATTCGGTATGCACTTAACTTCGTGGCCGTCAACGCCTTGTAAGAGAAGGTGGGAATCGTATCCGCGAAGGTTGTGAAAGAATACTGGAATATCCATGTTTGGGTTAATGCGTTGTCGACATCTCCAATGCGTTGCACCTTTGTACGCCCCGGTTAGTTCACAGTGGTCTAAGACTTTATCTACGTAGAAGTCTTCCTCGAAGGGCTTTTTACAGTGAATGCAGTGCGTGGTTGGTTTTTCAGTCTTCTCACCCTTGCGTGCGTACTTCCCGCACTTGGGGTGTGCTTCACCAAGGTAGGCGCCGTCGTCTGACCAGCACTTCTTAACTCTCCGTCCGAATTGGAGGAGATTATGCTTGCATACGTGGCACGTCATTGACTTTGCGTACGCGGCCTGCTCGGCCTTGGATAGCTTTGGTTGCCTTGTGGTGCGTAAGCGCTGTCTAATGTCCTCTTCCTCCTCCTTAATGGCTTCTAGGAAGAGTGCGGCCGCATTCTTATCACGGTATATGACTGGGTCGTCTGCTTTACCGTCGCTGCGCACTACAATGTAACCGTAAGAGCAAATCTCGTGAAGGCCCTTACGCTGCGTATTGCCTGATTCTTGGTATTCGTCTGTAATTATTGCCTCGAAATCTGCGTAAATGACGTAGGGAACTTTGCTTTGTCGCTTGAAATCCTCGTAGAATAAGTCTTTATTTGCTGGCATTTGAATACGCTGTGCAACTTCCTCTACGCCACGGCAGATTTCATCGTGCTTCTTTAAGGCTTTTAAGTCGGGAAAGGGAAGCAGGCAGGATTCGCAGAAGACCTTCTTGCACTTATGCTTGGTATGACTGTAAAATTATCGACTTAGGTTCTTAACCCAGGAATAGTGACCGCTGTGGTAAAATAGGTGAATGCGCTCTCCGGTGTGCTTTGACAACATTAGTGGAACAATGGTCTCTTCCCGGTCTCCATAAACGTTTATTGCTAGGTCGTTGCGCTCCTCAAAGTCTGGTATACAACTTAACTGCATTGGAAAGGAAACGTCAGTCCAATCTAGGTCGTCTGTTGGGTAATTGCTCGTGCGCGCTGTGTTTTTCTCAACTGGGTATAAGGCAGACCTAATTGCCCACTGGAAGCATTTATTGTCGTCATTCTTAACACTTACAATTGCTTTCTTTCGCTCTATCCAGGCTGGTAAAGGTACGTAAGACCCACCTCGAGTTGGTACGTACCGCGCCATGCTTATTTTCATCTCCACTATTTCGGTTACTGCCCATCCCGATCCTTCTCTGGTGTAGTTTGAGAGTGTCTCTAACATACCCTCGAGGACGGTCGACAAAGTCGGTGCTAGGTTAGTAGACTGTAGTACTAATAATGACTTGGATCGTAGCCAGACCGCAGTTTCGACGTCATCGCCCTTAATTAGGTCTAGTTCTACCACAATGCTTGCCTTCATCGCACCCAATTCCTTAACTCCCTTCGCTAAGATCTTCCTCCTTCTCTCTCTAGTCTTAGACCAAAACTGTCTGAGGTCAACTTCTCCTGCGCCGGGTATGGAAACGGCGTTGAAATTAGATCGTGACTCCATATATAATAGGAAATATCCTATACCTTATATGAGGTCATCGTAGTCGTATGTGCAACTTTGACAATGCCAATACAGTCTCACACGGGTCTCAAACTCCTTTCCACACAAACATTCGTAAGACTTTTTGCATTCTTTCTTTTGCATTGAAAGGTGCTTGGTTAGGTCAGCCTTCCTTCTAAATTCCCTCTCACATCGTTCGCACTTCATAATATATGTTAGCATATTTCATGGCATTCGTTGGATTGGGTATTCACGGTCTCAAATGGGTCGTGGATGGCGGGAAGATCCCGTAATCTCTTGGTGGAATAACCCCGGGCCACGTGGCTCTCAAAACCAGAATGAAACCGGGGCGTATGCTTTTAAGGCGGATTATTTAGGGGTGGCGTGTGAGTTGTGACCCCCAACCCCTATACTACTAGCCGGAAATTTGCTGTTGAACATGATTCCCCTATCGAAAACGGTCAAGAAAATTCGCTTTTCCAAACGAAATGACGTTGCCAAAGGAATTGGCAAACTTCCTGTTGCGTTCACATACATTTGCTTATAAGAGGAATTGGCTGAATTAGCAAGTACTCCCCCAAGAAAATCCTTAACTTCTCAGCCGGTACATTAGCTGCAGCCCCCAAATCAAAAAAGGCAACGACTTTGGAGCTCTGGCTACAAGACTATGTAGTTTGGTGTGTGTTAGCGTGAATGATGGAAGAGTTTAAAGGCACAATGTAATGTGGAGGGTAGAACATCCACAGCCATTGTTTGGTACACACAGCCAGCGCTGGGGGGAGGGGCCGGGGGAGGTGAAAACTACTAGATAGACGTATTTTAGCCGGAAATTTGCTGTTGAACATGATTCCCCTATCGAAAACGGACAAGTAAATTCGGTTTTCCAAACGAAATGACGTTGCCAAAGGAATTGGCAAAGTTCCTGCTGCGTTCACATACATTTGCTTATAAGAGCATTTGGCTGAATTAGCAAGGACTCCCCCAAGAAAATCCTTAATTTCTCAGCCGGTACATTAGCTGTAGCCCCCAAATCAAAAAAAGCAACGACTTTGGAGCTCTGGCTACAAGACTATGTAGTTTGGTGTGTGTTAGCGTGAATGATGGAAGAGTTTAAAGGCACAATGTAATGTGGAGGGTAGAACATCCACAGCCATTGTTTGGTACACACAGCTAGCGCTGGGGGGAGGGGCCGGGGGAGGTGAAAACTACTAGATAGACGTATTTTAGCCGGAAATTTGCTGTTGAACATGATTCCCCTATCGAAAACGGTCAAGAAAATTCGGTTTTCCAAGACGAAATGACGTTGCCAAAGGAATTGGCAAACTTCCTTTTGCGTTCACATACATTTGCTTATAAGAGGAATTGGCTGAATTAGCAAGTACTCCCCCAAGAAAATCCTTAACTTCTCAGCCGGTACATTAGCTGCAGCCCCCAAATCAAAACAAGCAACGACTTTGGAGCTCTGGCTACAAGACTATGTAGTTTGGTGTTTGTTAGCGTGAATGATGGAAGAGTTTAAAGGCACAATGTAATGTGGAGGGTAGAACATCCACAGCCATTGTTTGGTACACACAGCTAGCGCTGGGGGGAGGGGCCGGGGGAGGTGAAAACTACTAGATAGACGTATTTTAGCCGGAAATTTGCTGTTGAACATGATTCCCCTATCGAAAACGGTCAAGAAAATTCGTTTTTCCAAACGAAATGACGTTGCCAAAGGAATTGGCAAAGTTCCTGCTGCGTTCACATACATTTGCTTATAAGAGACTTTTGCTGAATTAGCAAGGACTCCCCCAAGAAAATTCTTAATTTCTCAGCCGGTACATTAGCTGCAGCCCCCAAATAAAAAAAGCAACGACTTTGGAGCTCTGGCTACAAGACTATGTAGTTTGGTGTGTGCTAATGTGAATGATGGAAGAGTTTAAGAGCGGCTGTCTGTAAGGATCGAATAAAATCGAATTTTCATCGCAGAAGTCAAAAAATCGATTTCGCTCATATTTTGTTTTTAGATAGCCCTTAGTGTAAGATAAATCGAGATGTTGTTAGTTTTGAAAAAAAAAACGTTTTTCTCACGAAATTTACGAAGAGAGATTTCGCCCAAATGCAGGTGGAAAATGGCCGACGAAGGCAAGGAATTTAGTACGAAAATAAGCGTATCCTACAGCTAAACTACTTAACAATTTTTTCGGTTGGTACTTTTTACCGAAGGAATAGGTATTCCTCTTGCTTTTCGTTGTATTTATTCTAGAATATTTGGCGATTTAAAATTCGAAAAAATTTTCTACCGTGTACACTTTTTCCAAAGTTTAAAAATGCAAATTAAGGCCTTAAAATACTGCTTATAAAAACTATGTGCGGAGATGCCAAATTATTTAAAACCTACACCCAGAGGATTATCTAATGCATTTCTATCAGATTCAAAAGAAAAATCTCTGGGCAAATCATTTTTAGCTTTCCGTTGAAGTCTTTTTACGATCTCTATTTCGCGATATTTCAACCGTAAACAGCTTGTTGCGTTACCTCCACCGACGTGACTATAATTTTAATTGCAATCATTCCATCGCTAAATTTTGCTAAAACTAGGGGATCAAACCAAGAAAAAGACATCATAGTAATATCCAACACATTTCAATTGCGATATATTGACATATTTTATCACATACTTTTTTAACTCATTCTATTGCGTGACACAAAGCATGCTTTGTCAGTAAAATGAACACGCAGATGAAAATCGAACAACAATAACTTTCAAACTAAATATATCAGTGAACTAACTTTATTTTATGTAGCTGCTCTTTCATTGGATTTTCAAAATACGGTTTTACTAATCCAGTAGCATTTAATAATAGCAATTTCCTTCAATAAACATTGCTTTGATAATGCATGAAACTAACACTGAGTTGACTGCCGCAATGATTAAAATCACGTGCCATCTTTCCATGGGAAAGTTCAGCAAGCACTGTATAAACATGGAAGTGGTTTGTTCTTTTTAATAGTTCTATAGTTGGAGGTCCGTGTAGCTATGATCGAAGAGACAGAAGTAAGTCAGTCGAGTCGTTACCCGTCAAACGCAAGAAGGTATATCAGACAAACTCGAACAACTAGGCAAGTCCTGTTCCTGCTCTTGAGAAAGCTGGTATAGATGAAATTGCTTCTCGGCTTCTAGTGAAGAAGATATATGAAAATTGCATTCTGACGAAAATACGCACATTGTGGTAGTTAGTCCTCCTTCGTACTACTTTTGACATTTGGTAAATAACGCTAACTTGATAAAAGTATCCTATATTCAATAACAAATATCAATACCCCAAAGGAGGGTTTGACATTGGTTATCTTTTAAAATCTTTTTCCTTGTTGTGTTATCGTGTTGTAATCTTTCACACCAACCCAGGCATCTATCTCTCTCGCTGGAGTACTTCCCGGCCACTTCGACCAAGAAGTACTGCAGCAAGTCTAAGATCTATATTAATTATCGTTTCAGAGATAAATGTATACACTTATTTCAATAAAGTTAGTCACCAAAAACCTAGAAAGCTGAGATCACTGATATCAGAATCATGGGAAACTTTTCATATCAAGGAAGCATATACATACAAAGCTTTTTTAATACAAACTGCAGCTCGATGATGCTCAGAAGAGGTGAGACTATAACCGGTAAAAGATTCGCAAGTCCATGAACAGTTATCAAGCGGTTGAACGTGTAAAATGAATCTACCCATAATCCTTGTCGGCCTCAGCTTTATAGCTTTTCGGGTGACTAACTTTTTTGAAATAAGTGTATTAACTTTTTATAGACAGACAAACATATTTATTTGGCGTTTTGTGCATAGTTGCACATAAACTTAGTTCCAAATAAGTTAGAGTGCTCACACTAAATCCGTGAAACAGATACTAATTTTTAGCACTAAATAGTGATAATTAAACAATAGAAAACAAAGGATTCTGTATGAAATAGTACTAATTAGTACTATTTAATGTTCAGGGTTTTAGTGCGTGCACTCTACGAGTATATACGTATGTTTATGTATGCGCATAATATCTATATTCACATATTCCACACATACACGTCATACGTACATATATATTCTGTATATATAAATGTTCATATAATTAATTCGATAAAATGCGTTACTAATCCTAATCATCTTTATGCAATATTATAAAAGTATTGATTTTTATTTGTTTTGTCGTTGTTGTTATATAAGGCTGCGTTCATAATGTATGGCAGAGGGGGGGCAGGTAGAAGTTTGAAAAATCCAGAATAATTCTCAACATCCCCCTTAAAGTCATGCAAAAAAATGCAATCCCCCCTAAGCAAGGCTTGTAGCTTCTTTCAAAAATTGTGCATCCCCCCTTTTTCCTACCAAAAATTTTCCGATCCCCCCTCAATTTCACCTGCCCCCCCCCCTCCCCCCTTTCATACATTATGAACGCAGCCTAATTTAAGTTATTTACACGAGTGAATTTCGCTGGTTGGCAACACGCACCATTTTTATGATGTTGATATATGTTGAATGTTTGGAAATGTTCTGCATCTAAATGAGGACAGTTCAGCTGTTTCGAAGTCACGCTGAAGATCTTGCGAAAGCATATATCAATCACAATAATGTGAGATTGGAGCCGGTTAGTTCACATATACTTTTTACCGACAAAGCATGCTTTGTGTCACGCAATAGAATGAGTTAGAAAAGTATGTCATAAAATATGTCAATATATCGCAATTGAAATGTATTGGATATTACTATGATGTCTTTTTCTTGGTTTGATCCCCTAGTTTTAGCAAAATTTAGCGATGGAATGATTGCAATTAAAATTATAGTCACGTCGGTGGAGGTAACGCAACAAGCTGTTTACGGTTGAAATATCGCGAAATAGAGATCGTAAAAAGACTTCAACGGAAAGCTAAAAATGATTTGCCCAGAGATTTTTCTTTTGAATCTGATAGAAATACATTAGATAATCCTCTGGGTGTAGGTTTTGAATAATTTGGTATCTCCGCACATAGTTTTTATAAGCAGTATTTTAAGGCCTTAATTTGCATTTTTAAACTTTGGAAAAAGTGTACACGGTAGAAAATTTTTTTCGAATTTTAAATCGCCAAATATTCTAGAATAAATACAACGAAAAGCAAGAGGAATACCTATTCCTTCGGTAAAAAGTACCAACCGAAAAAATTGTTAAGTAGTTTAGCTGTAGGATACGCTTATTTTCGTACTAAATTCCTTGACCTCGTCGGTCATTTTCCACCTGCATTTGGGCGAAATCTATTTTCGTAAATTTCGTGGGAAAAATTTTTTTTTTCCAAAACTAACAACACCTCGATTTATTTTACACTAACGGCTTTCTAAAAACAAAATATGAACGAAATCGATTCTTTGACTTGTGCCGATGTTTGGTCGACTCTTACAGAAAGTCGCTCTTAAAGGCACAATGTAATGTGGAGTATAGAACATCCACAGCCATTGTTTGGTACACACGGCCAGCGCTGGGGGGAGGTTAAAACTACTAGATTGACGTATTTTAGCCTGAGTAGTATAGGGGTTGGGGGTCCCAACTCACACGCCACCCCTAAATAAGCCGCCTTAAAAGCAGACGCCACGGTTTCATTTGGGTTTTGAGAGCAACGTGGCCCGGGGTTATTCCCCCAAGAGATTACGGGATCTTCCCGCTATCCACGAGCCAGTTGAGACCGTGAATACCCAATCCAACGAATGCCATTAAATTTGCTAACATATATTATGAAGTGTGAAATTCAAAGGAAGGCTGGCGGGGGTTACCCGTGCCCCGTATTACTAAAAAGTCAAAATATTTGTCTTATATACGATGCATGAATGTAAAGAGTTTGTTTATGACTTCTGTGTAAAGTGCTTGAAACCCAAGTTTGTACCTACTAAACCAAATAAGTATATTTGTTGTGGTAAAAAAATGCAAATAGAAGATGACACGTCAGCACAGTGTTACGAGTGTGGTAAGAATATTCGTAATGCCGTACCAAATGCTACCAGAGAGCAGTATTACGCCAATGGAGGTCGTAAGAAAACACCTTATAAGAGAATAAAATACTTTAGGGACTGGATGGACCACATACGAGGACTTCGACAAGTATATTTAGACAACGAAGTAAAGAAGAAAATCATAGACCACTTAGAAGAGCCAACCCCGCAAAGTCTACGGAAAACGCTGAAAAAATTAAAGCTAGGGAAATATTACAAAGCTATTCCCTATCTTTTGTCTGAAATTACCGGTAAGTCTATTCCCGAGGTTTCTGATATGAGCAGAGCCGAGTGGATGTTTTGTCGGCTGGATAAGGATATTCCTTATTATCCTTAGAAGAGTGTATGGATTGTCAGTGCCTCGACAACCATGTTTCGACTACCTTTTCTACTGGTAGGCACAAAGTAGTATTTTTTTGTGTCCTCTGCGCTGGTAGCAAGCACCAGAAATGTCCATAGGGAAGTAGGTGGAGGCGAAATGCCTCTCCATGGTAGCAAGGGCCCCAAGAAATGCTATTGCGTAATATATATTTCAAAAGTGTCTCAGAATGTTGACAATAAGGTTAAATCTTTGTTAAGGATACCTGGAAACTATTCCAAAGAGTGTCTCAGAATGTTGACAATAAGGTTAAATCTTTGTTAAGACACCACGGAAACTATTCCAAAGAGTGTCTCAGAATGTTGACAATAAGGTTAAATCTTTGTTAAGACACTTTTGAAATAGTTTCCATATATACTTAACAAAGATTTAACCTTATTGTCAACATTCTAAGACACTCTTTGGAATAGTTTCAGTGGTGTCTTAACAATGATTTAACCTATAGAAGAGTGTATGGATTGTCAGTGCCTCGACAACCATGTTTCGACTACCTTTTTTTGGTGTCCCCAAAAGATGGGAGAGGAACGATCCGTTCCCCTATCGACGCCGTGGTAGTTGTGCCAAAGTCGCTACGTAGCCCGGTAGGCGAATTCCTCGTATTGTCTTTTGCGCTCGGTAGAGACCTTCCAAGATTTCCAAAAGTATTTGTATTGTCCGCTGTTTTCCCAGCATGTATGCAGCTATACCCGTAGCTATGTACAAATACATGCTATATCTGTGGACAAACAGGTATCTACCATATGGATCCATAGTGTTTGTCCATGGAATACCCTATGGATCCATAGGTGTCTAGACACAAAAAAACATGTGGTTGTAGATATATATGGCCACGCCAAAGATACTATCCGAAGAGGAGATCGCAGACCTTTTGGAAGACCGAAAGAATGGTATGGGGCTGCAGAAGGTAGCTAGGAAATACGGTATAGGAATACCCAAAATACGCAGGATAGAAAAAGAAAATGGCGTAGAGGTTGCAATACCCGAGAAGCCACCAACCACGGATCTGCAGAAACATTTCCTAGAGGTGCAGGATTCTTTTGCTATTGTCCTCGACGACCTACAGAAGACGAAAGAAGAATTGCTAGGCGATCTAGGGAAACTTCGCGAAGAGTTGCTGGCCGCGATGGATGCGGTGGGCTGCGACGAATACAATAGCGAGGTGGAAGAAATAGAGAAGGAAGTGGACGAAGTATCCACAAAAATAGACTGGCAGATAGCTGGGAATGTGCTGTTCGCCGTTTTGGGTATTGGAGCGCTTGTTTGGGCCGCCAGACAAGAACCCAAAGTCGTGTACAAATATATTCCAGAGCCGCCAAAGCCTAGGGAGCCACCAAAAAAACCAAGCTCTCGAATTCCGGAGATGGAGTAGTGCAAAGAGTTCCAAAATACATTCCTATCTTTGCAAAGAGTCCAAAAAAAGGTTTTCGTATTTCTTGTTGCTTGTTAGCAATCCCACAACAAAACAACACGAAATACGAAGACCTACTTTGGAAGGCCGCTGTGGTCCAAAAAGATCTATGCAATATCCTAGGTGGACACGTGCACCAATCTATCCTTTCTTTTGTTTGTGGTGGTCTTTTCCCTGCCTATCTTGCAGTACAAAGGCGGTGGAGATGTCCAGTCTATTTTTTGCGCCTCCAAGAAGTGTCCCCAAACGGGCGTGGTTGCATGTTCCGCCGTGCAGCCCTCCAATACGCACTCGGAGCATCGGCTGGACAGGAACAGGATGGTTCTTTCTTTGCCCCTGTAGGTGGTTTTTGCGTATTTCCAGCATTGGTATTCGCCCGGCTGCATGTGTAGCGCGTGCACGCATTCTTTGTTTGGCGGCGCTGGAACTTCCAGTAGTCTGGATGGATTTTTGGGTATTGCATAGTCTATCTTTGCAGCCAATTCGTGGTAGGTGTCCAAACCGGGGCCTTCGGGTACGAAGATCGTAGCTGCGTTGTTCTGCCACTCCAACAATATTTCCTCCCCCGGCACCGCTGTATGCACGTAGCCGCTTTCGAACTTTCCTGCCGCGAATGCATCCAACATTGCAGCCGTAGCCCAAGCCACCGACGCTTCCTTGCCGCTGCGTAGGACTACGCGGTGCCCTTTGGCGGGCCAATCGGGGTCTTTGTTCCTTGGTTCTACGTATCCTAGTATTTTGTAGTCGCCCGGGGGAATTTCTTGCATGCGGTGTACCTTCGTATGTGTTTCGAACAGCAACTCGCACAGCTTGCGGCTGCGCCGGCGAGTCCTATCCAACAGCTTTTTGTGCTTTTCCAACTCTTCTTCTATCTTTCGCTTGTCTGCTTCTTTTTGCCGCAGGATGTTCTGCTTTTGTTCCGACAGTTCTGCGTGGTATCTTTTCGTGGCTTCGACCCACTCGTCGCCTTCCAAATCGTCCCGTATGTCTTCCAGGCGCTGCTGTCGTCTTCTTTTGGATAGGAAGGAGATCCTGCGGTCCGTAGGCACTTCTAAAATGCCGAATGGGCTCTTTTCTACTCCCAAGCGCTGTGCCTTCTTCGTACGCCATATCCACTCCGCGTGTTCCGTAGTTGGGAGAAAGTCTGCGATGGTAGGAGCATTCGCATGCACACGGGTGGGGAACTTGGATTCTGCCAGCACCGTCGGGGAGTCCTTCGTGTAGCATCGCAGCGGGGCTATTTCCACTGGATCCAATTCTTGCACGTCTATGCGAAATATGGGGCATCTGCGCAGACCAAACTCTGCTATGGTCCAAAGTACGCATTGCTCCCACTTTTCGTTGCCTCGAACTCGCACACCGGCTATCCTACCTGTTCCCACATGGCAGTACCAAGCTAGGAAGATTTCTTTTGTCTCTTCGCAGCAAATACACAAACATCTGTCTAGGAGTTCGGCAAGTGCCAACCACATGTTTTTTGGCGGCTGCACCACGAATATGTCTTCTAGCGGTGCTATGGTTTCCGCAATGGCATTGGTGTGTTCTTTGGAGAAATCTCTGCTGTAGATGGATATTTCCACGCGCGTACATCCTCTTTTTTGCACGTCTGGATACAGGAATGTTCTACGCAAATGGTCGTTCGGACAATCCACGTACTCTGCCAACTTTGCGCCTACTGGATTCTGCACTTCTCCAGCTTCGAAGTTGGATACTATCTTGTTGTATATCTTCGTCCGTTTGCCCTTTTCCAGCCAGGTGCAAACGTGTTCGCCCACCGAGTGCGTGTTGTCCAGTATGGTACCTTCGCGCCAACCAGCTTCTCCTTGTTCTTTGTAGCCCATTTGCCGCAGTCTGCGCACCAATGCAGCTCTATCCAAAGTACCGGAGAAATCCTGCGTGTAGTCGACGGAATAGATGCCATATCCGTGTGCTTGTAGCAAGGTGGAGAACTTGGCAATGCCTTTCTCTACGGCTTCTATGGGCAACTCGGAGGTGTCTACTTTGGCTACGAATGTGGCTGCATGTTCGCCGTGCAGAGCATTCCACTTGTTGGACAAATGGGCTACGCGGTCTACTATGTTTCCTTTTCTACACGTGTGCGCCATGTTGGTCGGTAGGAACATTCCAAAGGCTTCCGTGGCCGCAATGGATATCTTCGAGACTATTACCTTTGCATTTCTGCAAACCCGCCCATACAAGTCTTGTTCTGCAACGAACCCATACACGAATACGTCGTCTACGAATGGCGGCAATCCTTCTAGCGGCTGCAAACTGGTAGTACCTTCGTTTCCACGCAAGTAGTCGCATTTGGATATGTCCGGTAGTAGGTTTCAGTCGTGGGCATTGTCCAGCAGCAAATGTGCTAGCAGCCTACTCTTCGCACGTATGCCCATCTCTTGCAATGTAGTCGAAATAGTCTTTTGGGAGTCCATCTCTATATATAGTGGGAGAAGCAAATACTACGAACGTGGTCGTCGTTGGACAACGCACATCTTTTGGGACACGCATACACTCTTCTAGGCGTCCCAGATATCTTTTGTGACACGAAAAAAAGGTAGTCGAAACATGGTTGTCGAGGCACTGACAATCCATACACTCTTCTAAAGACACCACGGAAACTATTCCAAAGAGTGTCTTAGAATGTTGACAATAAGGTTAAATCTTTGTTAAGTATATATGGAAACTATTTCAAAAGTGTCTTAACAAAGATTTAACCTTATTGTCAACATTCTGAGACACTCTTTGAAATAGTTTCCGTGGTGTCTTAACAAAGATTTAACCTTATTGTCAACATTCTGAGACACTCTTTGGAATAGTTTCCAGGTATCCTTAACAAAGATTTAACCTTATTGTCAACATTCTGAGACACTCTTTGAAATAGTTTCCAGGTATCCTTAACAAAGATTTAACCTTATTGTCAACATTCTGAGACACTTTTGAAATATATATTACGCAATAGCATTTCTTGGGGCCCTTGCTACCATGGAGAGGCATTTCGCCTCCACCTACTTCCCTATGGACATTTCTGGTGCTTGCTACCAGCGCAGAGGACACAAAAAAATACTACTTTGTGCCTACCAGTAGAAAAGGTAGTCGAAACATGGTTGTCGAGGCACTGACAATCCATACACTCTTCTATAGGTTAAATCATTGTTAAGACACCCCGGAAACTATTCCAAAGAGTGTCTTAGAATGTTGACAATAAGGTTAAATCTTTGTTAAGTATATATGGAAACTATTTCAAAAGTGTCTTAACAAAGATTTAACCTTATTGTCAACATTCTGAGACACTCTTTGAAATAGTTTCCGTGGTGTCTTAACAAAGATTTAACCTTATTGTCAACATTCTGAGACACTCTTTGGAATAGTTTCCAGGTATCCTTAACAAAGATTTAACCTTATTGTCAACATTCTGAGACACTCTTTGAAATAGTTTCCAGGTATCCTTAACAAAGATTTAACCTTATTGTCAACATTCTGAGACACTTTTGAAATATATATTACGCAATAGCATTTCTTGGGGCCCTTGCTACCATGGAGAGGCATTTCGCCTCCACCTACTTCCCTATGGACATTTCTGGTGCTTGCTACCAGCGCAGAGGACACAAAAAAATACTACTTTGTGCCTACCAGTAGAAACGGTAGTCGCAACATGGTTGTCGAGGCACTGACAATCCATACACTCTTCTAATAAACGTCAACTCAAGGCGGTAATTACCTTCGGGCATCAAGCCAATTATCCTTTCTGCTCTTTCCTCGTCCATCGTCTCGTCTGTATCTCCCTCCATAAATGTCGTGGAGGCAAAGTCGGCGTCTAAGCGGTCCAGCACCTGAGTTCGCAGTCGGCGCACAGTCTTGTTACTCATGCTTTTGATGGTGTCCATCTATATCTAAGGAATATTTTATCCTCCGTTTGCGACCTTGCCCATCGTTTCGGCTACCTTTAATCCCCAACACAGCAGCAGTAAGGGGCTCAGCGCGCAACACATAACAGAACACGGGTAATTCCCGCGGGAGACGCTAGTGCGTAAAGACGGGTAATTCCCGGGCAATTCCGAATGGTGACCGCGAGTCCCCCTTACTGCTGCTTAACCTTTGCTCTTGCTAGGGCTACATGAGTGTCGTGCTTGGATATCTTACCGGACAATTGCTTTATAATGCCTGTCGTAACAGCGGAAACAATGCCGCAGACGGCTCCAACGCTGGCCAAAGGAACGCCAACGACTATTCCAGGTCCGGTAATTGAGGTAGCAACGCCGGTGCACGTTAACGCCACGGACATGGAGCCGGAAGTTATCGCGATTTTATGTAGTATGCTTCGGGCTCTAGCATATTTTTTCCTGACCTCCTCATAGTGTCTTGTTTGCCCCTCTAAGTAAGCCAGTATTAAGTTCGCTTTATTAAGCCTGAAATTCTCCGCATTCGTATCCTTAGTGGTAGTGTGATAATTGGGAACATCTGGGTACAACTGAGGTGCTGATGGTATGACATCCATTATATACTAATGTACGACGCTTTTGGAAATAACATAGAGGAGCAGCCACATCACGACAACCGCGACTACTGGAACTGGAGGGCCTTTAGGAAGATGTTTCCGCATGCAGACCCTAGTAAGTTCGAAAGAAGGCCCGATGGGATTTACTTCAACCGCTCTAGGATGTACAGCAATGCGGACTTGGAGCCAACGCTGGTGGGGCAAATAGACAATCAGCTGCAGCATTCCGCGCCAGCACCTGTGCAGCATCCCACGCCTAAACCCGTGCAAGGTTGGTCAAAGGGATTATTGCTTGGTACCGGTACTTATCCGATACCCGCGGTTCCATTTGATGAGCATCCAAGCTTGGACCTAACGTTGAACATGCGGATCTCTAACAACCATTCTTTCCCGTTAAAGGTGCGAGATATCTTCAAAGACGTGCCCATTGTTCATACCACCGCTAAGGAATCTCATGAATGGTTAAGTTGTCCTAACATGCGTTATTGGCCGCAGCAGTTGAACTTTGCAGTTTGGTGCGCCACCAGTGGCTGTGGGGTAAGCGCAAACTTGATGAAGAATTCAATATTCATGTTTCACTTTCACTTCACGGTTAGAAGAATACTACATGAAATGGGTGTTATTGCGCTGCCGGGAGATGCCACGTTTTATCCAAGAGATAATAAATACGGCGTGCCGGCTTATAACAGACTTTGTAAGGAGTTTGGCGTTGTAGGGAAGGATTTCCGATGCACTGCCGGCGCTAACAATGGTCTGGGACATATTTGGGCTTATTGGGGGATTGGTGGGCACGAGCTAAGCGATAAGGAAGTTCATGCGCTGCAGTTGCGATGGGACACTGGGTATCACAAAGAAACTCACGACAGTAGCACCTTCTTCGAGCCAAATGCCAAAACCACTAAAGAAGGCAGAGACGGACCTCTGTTCAAAGACGAGGGCGGTAAGTATGGTGGAGCTAACCCGCTGATTATCGAAATTACCAACGACGAGCAAACGAAGCAATATCTTAATTTCATACCCCCAGAAGGCAAAGGACTAACCAAAGCCGTCCTTGCCCGTTTGAACCGCAGCATAGAAGCTTACGTGTATTCTATCCTTGGAGCCCAAGTAAACACCCGATCGAGTATAGTGGGGAATACCGGCGCCGCAGAAGAGACGCGAGCCGAAGCCTTGGTCTTATTCGAAAGTTCAATCTTGGAGGGTGACATTAGCAAGAGCGTACAGCGTTACCAACTAGCTATACAAAATTCTAAGGCCCGACTGGACTATGCAGTAGCCCCGGGTTGTTAGTTAATGCCCAGTAATTTATCTATAAATACTGGTTCTGTAGTAGGATACAACAACAAACTTCAACGAGCTACTAAGGATATGAAGTTTGGGGTGAATGACGTGAACTCTGACACTATTAGAAGGCACTTTGTTGAACAGCCTAAGCAAGTGCACCATACGCAACCACCTAAGAAAGTGCACCATACGCAACCACCTAAAGTATACCGAGCGCCTAAAAAAGAAGAGGAATATGACCATAACTTATTAAAAGCCGGCTTAGCAGTCGCGGGCGTTGGTCTGGGCTATTATATATGGCGATGTCCAACCCCTACGTAGCTGGAGTAGATTGTGTTTATACGACTTACACAGGCGAGAACAAATACACCCAAGCATCTTGGGTTGATGTCATTGGGATGTCTGTGGATTTGAACTACTCGGGAAAGAAGTTAATCCTTTGTAGTATTTGCATTGGCACGAGCAGCCACGCCAACGTGGGCTTCAGGTTTCTAGATGACAACGGCATACTGCAACCCATACGCGTGAAGACGAACAACAGAGAGGCTACGCATTTCTCCGTAGAGCCGCCAACGACGAGCGTTAAAAATCTTTCCGTTTGGACTTTTCACATGGTTGCCGACTGCCACGGGAAAGTAAAGCTGCAAATGCGCGTAGATGACACCGGGAGCGTTTGCGTAAATAGTATGGAAAATCAAAGAAATGCGGTTTTTAATCATGCCACCATTAGCACTCTTACGGTGTTAAGTATATGAACCCACATGCGAAGGAAGATTGGTTTCTTCATTACTTAGAGTATAAAAAATATACGGGGGGTGATAGTTGGCGCGCCACTGGGTTGTGGGTTGAGGTTGGAGGCTTGGGATTGATTATTTGCACTATTAGCATTAATACGGGGGACAGTTGTAATGCTGGCTTTAGAATTCTAGACGAGACTAATACCCCATTACCACCTTATAGGATAAAAAATGATAAGAGGAACCCAACTCATTTTTCATTCGAACCCAACCCACAAAGCGGAGAAGACTTAACGCCCGTGACGTTTCATATAATAGCTAATTGTCAATATGCAAAGCTTCAAGTTCGCCCCAGCGATGCCACCCGGGGTGGTAAATACCCCGGCATCCTCCGAATAAATGGGCAATATGAATGGGTGGACGCCGCTTATAATCATAAGGCCATTAGCACCATGAGTGTGCTGCCGCTAGTTCCGCATTATCAAGGCGGCGCGAATACTATCTTTACTTATCCCCAGTCGAGGACGCCTCGTGCGTCTGACGACGATAAGCCACCAGTAATACACAAGGATAAGATTAACCCTTCATCTTCTTCAGGAGTACCACCCCAATAGCTACAACTAAGATCCAAATGTTGTTACCCACGAACTTTAGCAGTTCGCCGCCGGTTCTTAATACCAGGCTTAAAACGCTACCAAACAAGCCCGGAATGCTTGCTGCCATTTTTTTACCTAAGTCCGTTAGCCCATTGCCTAATTTGTTTACTCCTTTACCTGCAGCATTAAGTGTGCTACGGATTACGCCTACCACGCTGGAAATGGCAATTGCGAATGCTAGCGGAATGCCATACTTTAAAAGACCTCTTAATACTTTTTCCTTGGTGGTAAGCCCCAGCTCCTTTTCCAGCTTCTCCTTTTCCGCCTGTAATTCCGCAAGGCGTACCTCGAGGGCCTCCACTTCCTTTTGAGCTGCCTCCCTTTCTTCCTCGGGACGAGCCTGGTCATTGATTATTTCCTGTTTTTCGGATATGTTTTTTTCCAGGTCTTCGATGGCCTGAGTTCTTTGCTGGATTTGCTCTTCTTTAATCTTGATTTCAGCAATCAACTGCCGCCGCTCTACTAAAGACCCCTCTATGGTAGTTTGTAATTTCCTAACTTCCTCCTGACTCATGTTTAGGTCCTGCAGGGCAAGGCGAAAAGCCTGTCGAGCTGTATCCCTTTCATCTAAAGCCTTTTCAGCTTCTCGTTTAATTTGCAGTATGCTTTCGTCTTTACTTTGACCCAGCCGCAACAATTGTTTTTTATAGCTTAACTCCTTTTCATTTAGCGCTTTTTCTAACACCCCCGTTGGAGCATGTGATTTCTTAGCCTCCTCCAAGGCTCTTTCTGCTTTATCCCGATCACGTAAAGCCTGATCTAAGTGTTTCGTCATTTCTTCCATTCTTACGTCTCGTTGACTAAACTTTTTCTCAGCATTAGCAAGTAGTCGACTTTGCTTTTCGTACGCCGCCTCTTTTTCTTCCAGCGCCTTTTGCAGCCCCTCGGCGCGTTTTTCTAGTCTGACCCTTTCATTTAGGGTTTCCAGCCTTTCTAACGCACTCCGGGTAGCCACTTGGAAGCCCCTTAATCTTGCTACGTTAACCTTGACTGAGCCATTTTCGTCGAAAAGGAGCTGTGGTTTCGTCCAGCGGTCTTTGTCGGGATACCTTAGGTCTCTAACGCTTATGAGGACTTTATTTCCGTGTTCTGTGAGTTTTACGCCGCCAGCATCGAGGTGGGAATAGCGCTGCGTTAGCTCTTGCTTTGCCCACTCTACGGTTTCCCGCGCGGTTGCCTCCTCCGGCTGCTCCACGTTTTGAAGCTCCAAGTACTCGGGGATGGGTTCGTTAGGCTTTTTAGATGACCCCATGTCTCTTAAGGTGGCTTTGGCGCGTTCCCATCTGCTACCATACTTATTTTCTAAGGCTGCGTCGTAAACTAGGGGGTCGGTTTCCGCGCCTTTAGTCCATGCGTCGAATTCATCGTCGTTAATGTCTACTTGACCTTCTTCGGTAAGGGGGTCAAAATCCGTTCCTTCTACTTCCATTATATATGATAAGCTCAAAGTTAAATCCCAACGTATTACCTAAGCAGGTTGGCGGACTGAAAGCAGAACGCACCTTTCACCGGGTTACATTCACACCTTCTAGCGCAAAGCCAGGAGAAACCTTGTACGTAGGCGTGCCCCGCCTAACGGATAACCTAGTATTGGTTCCTGGTACCTTGGCTTTAAGGTTTGACCTAGCAATACAACCAAGCACCAAGGACAAGCGCTATACCGTCAATAACGTGGGTAGGAACCTCGTTTCTAAGATGAGAATCAAGTTCGCAGGGGAATCCCTCTTGGATTTGAATAGGTACGATTTGTACACCACGTATAAGGATCTGTGCCTAACAGCCTTTGACCGTGCACAAAAGATAGAGCAGGGAATTGGAAGCGTTATTCTTTGTAAGCTTCGCAGCGATACTAACCCCGCGCCTACGGACTCCAGTGGAGCAACAGCAGTAGCAGACGCAACAAGGGTAAAGACCGCCTATGGTAGCAAGTACGTTATCCCTTTGGATTTCGAAGTAATTACGAGTCATGGTGTGTACTACCCCAGGCAGTTATCCGAGTTACAGTTTGAAGTAACCTTGGCGGACACTACGAACGTCATAGGAGGAATGGACAGCGCAATTAGCGGGGCTGTTGATCCTTATTCTATCACCAACTTAGAGCTGCAGTATGAGACCGTGTACAGCGAAGAGCTGGCCCGTAGCGCTGGCATGGAGCACAGCTCTGGCAAGGCATTCCTTTACGACCACGTAGTGATGTATAAGACATTTAGCTTCTTGGATAAGACGGATGAGGTTATCAACCAAAGCATTAACCTCCCCCGAAGAAGTCTCACGGGGTTGATGTTGGTGTTTGCTAAGCCCTATGAGGCCGGTAAGCGCGACTCCGAAGCTTTTCACAACCCCAACATTACTAACGTCGGCGTGAATATTAACGGGGTTCCAAACAAGGTGTACTCGGAGGGAATAAAGCCCGCAGACGTGTACAGAGAGGCAAAGCGTAAGTTTGGCGACCAAATTAGCCCTGAGGAATTTTTTAAGGATAAGTACGCGTTATGGATTGACATGCGCACCATTAACGACGAAGACCTACATGGTCAGGGTTTACGTCTAGTAAATACGCAGGATGGCATAACATTGGAGATCAAACGCACCAAAAACACCAGTGCGAGCGACGGTGATAAGATAAACTGCTACGTCTTCGTCGTGTCTGACGCGCAACTGAGCGTAGAAATGAATCAGCTAAAGAGCGTCGCCTACTAGTTTCGTGAACAAAGTGAACGAAAAAATTAAAATATTCCTTACGTATAATATGCTTCGCGTATTTCAAAACAACGAAACCAAACAGCAATGCATAGTGCAAGGCGACAAAATGTACGTCAAAGCAAAGGAGGTGGCTTTGGCGTTGGGCTATGAGCGCCCTAGAGATGCAATTAGAGCACACGTATCTGAGAAATACCAGAAAAGATGGGTTGATCTACAAGGGGCTTCAAATCACCGCTCCCCTACTACGCAACCACATTCCGTGTTTATATCCGAACCTGGTTTGTACGAACTGATATTTAGCTCCAAACTACCCAAAGCTGTGGAGTTTCGTGATTGGGTCTTTGAGGAAGTCCTACCCGCGCTGCGTAAGACGGGTAAATATGCAATAGACAAGCGCTTCGACGGTCCAAACAAGTTGGTATTTGAGATGGAAAATGAATTCGACCTGCATAAAAAGGTAGTGGACTACGTCCGCAGGTTTTACCCCCAAATGCTCGTGACCCCTGGTCTAGGCGAACTGCAGGACGGCGACGGTAAACGCATAAAGTGCTGGCAGAAAGGATATCAACGGGGGCAACCCGACCTGCTTATCTTGAATGCGCACACCCATTACCGTGGCTTCTGCATCGAGCTGAAGACTCCAAAAGGCAACGGGGTATTATCCGAGGATCAACGCCGCCTCTTACAGAGGTACAAAGAAAACGGCTATAAAGTGTTGATCAGTAACGACTACGACGACATCTGCAGAGCCATCACGGAGTATGCACAAGGAATTCGCCTGCAATGTAGGTGGTGCTGTAAGCGCTTTAAAAGCGCGCAGACTCTGGGAACGCATTTAAGGATATTCCATAGGTATAATGGACAAGGATAAATTTAACGAGTTAAAGTTCATACAAACGCACTGGCGCGATTTAACCGTGGGGGAGATTTACGAGATAAAGAATTACGTAGTCTTTGAAGACATCGACCGCCTGCGCTTGGTCTTAAAGAATAAAAAAAGAACATACACCCTTTGGGCGCCCGATAGGATAAGGTACGCCATCGAAGGGCAGGACGTTACCCACGTTATGAGTCATGGTAAAAAGGATGGCAGGTGGGTATTCGACGTGGTCAAGTATGAGCCTGAGAGTCCTCTGCATAGCTAAGCTTCGTTCCTCAGCTTACTAGCGCGTCTGCTAAAGTCCGCTGCGCTTTAGGATCCGCGGAGCACCAATGCCCCACAAAGGATCCTTCGGGGAATACCTTGCCGCAATGAAGGCAGGTGTATTTTTTACGCGGTTTAGGTATTGGCGGCTTACAAGGGATTATGCAATCTGCAGGGGGTTCGCACGTAATACAGTCCATATATTGAAAGGGCGATTATGAATCCTCCAAAGAAAGCGGCTGCGTAGGCTAGCATATACCTTTAAAAGGGGTCCTTATTTTTATTGTTGTTTTGTTGAGGTATTCTTGATCCCTAACAAACAACAAGAAAAATAAGATCAGGATTTGAGACTCTTTGCACAAACCCTGCTTTACTATCAAAGGCCCCCTTACTACTTTCGAGCTTTCCTTACCGCCTCATTACTGGCATGCCAAGCATCGAAGCGATCTAAGTACTCTTTAAAGCCGCCTTGGCCTTCATACAAACACTGTCAAATATGTTGGTCACTTCTTTGACAGCCGCAGCGCTCACAAAGCGCCTCCCAATGTTCCCTGTTCTCCCACCTTACGCCTTCGACGCGGTCAAACTCCGCGAACGTTTCGTCTATTTCCTTCTTGCGGCGCGTTAACTCCTTTGTGGTGTCAACCGGACAACATCGGGCGGCAACGTCGCCGTGTGTTAAACATGCTACGCCCAGCAGATCGTACCCGAGGCATCTATGTCGGTGCCAGGCGTCGGTAACGTCCTCGTCGCAGCGCACGCATACATTCTTTAAACAAACCCTTTTATTACGATGGTACTCCAAAGCCTGCGCGCTACTAAACTGCTTATTGCAGTCTTCGCAAACGGTAACGTTGTTTACTTTCTTACTGCATACCCGTCTTTCGACGTGATACTGCAACCGCTGCTTGCTGCTGAAACCCCTTTTACATTGCTCGCACTCCATTATAACTATGTGTTATTTAAGCCTTATAAGGGATACCGAATGAAGTCCTTTACGGACTCCTTTGCCCAGCCCGCCATCGTTATCAGCGCGCCGAATCTTTCCGCGCGCTTCAGGCCGCACATTTCATCGTACAACTCCTGCACGCGCTCTTTTAACCGGTCTATCTCCTCCCTTTGCATTTCTATGGTGTCTCTTTTATCTTTTGCGTCGGCGACAATTCTTTGCACTGCTTCCACTGGCTCCATATATATCAGGGAACAAGTTCCCTTCGAAAGAAGGGATATAAATGAACCCAGACCACATGCCTTGTAACGCTTTGAGAGTAGGACCCACCGGCTGCGGAAAGACCCCGTTCGTGGTAGAGCAGCTATTAGGACCCTTTAGATACCGCTTTGACTATATCGTGCTACTTTCCCCCACCTACGTGAATAACCGCACCTGCACGGGCATAGGAGTGAACGATGACGACTTCTTTGTAGATATCGTAGACCCCAATGAGTTATCCAGCCATTTGAAGTTTTGGCACAAACAATTCCCTAAGGATACGCAGACACTCCTCATATTGGATGACATCGCCTGCGGGGACGACGTAAAAAGGCGCACCTCCGAATTAGTGAAGCTTGCTTTCAGCGGCAGACATGACAACATTAGCGTTTGGTTGCTCTCGCAGCAGCTTACCAGCGTCTCCAAGCCTTTTAGGGAAAACATAGGCTCCCTGGTCGTATTTTATACGCGGAGCAAGTCTGATCTGGAAACCATCTTAAGCGACTATGGAGGCGAGATAAGCAAGGAACAGTTACACGAATACATGCGGCATTTAAAAACGCACCAACATTCCAAGATGATATTATCTTTGAGGTTTCCGTATTCCATAAAGATCTGCGATCTTTAACTCCTAATGTATATGGAGATTGAGCAGCTCTTAGATGAAGTCCCCACGCAGTTAGATGAAAGTAACCTCAAGGAACAACTTAACATCCTTGTGTCTTCTGGGAAGTGTAAAGAAATGATAGGCAAGGAACTTACCCATGAGCAGGTTAATAAGTTGTCAGAACAGGAGGTTAAGAAGTTCCATAAGAGGTATGAGGCTGCCCTTGCAAGTAAGACCACGGACGCCGTAGCAGACTCCGATATCCGACTTGCGACTAAATTGCTTGGAATTGCACTGCCTATAGACGACGTGGAGCAACTGCGGAAGGACATTAGCGAGGACTATGTCATCGCCCAAGAACGTAAGATAACCTGCGGGTGGTTGTCCCTGAAGTGCGGTAAGTTAATGGCAGTCGCCTCTGCGGCACTTCACGTAGCTCAGCACGTCGACTTGAAGGAACTTACGACATCTTGGAAGGACTTCAAGAAGGACAGAGAAGTCGAAAAGGTCTTCCAGGCAGTACTTGCCAAGGTACCTGATCACTTAGTCAAGTCGTCCTCAGGAATTACCCAAGTTATCAAGTCCTTCAAGTCCTTAGATATAAATGAGTGAACCAGAGTCGAAGGTAGAGCAGCCCCAAGAGGAGCAGAAGATTACCAAGGCTAAATCGCCAGGCAGAGTCGCTGCCGGAAAGAAGCTCGCGGAGATGAACAGGAAGAACAAAGCAAAGAAAGAGGAAAAGGTGGAGGAAAAAGAAGAGGAATCCTTTATTAATCCTGGGTACGTCATTGGCGCGTTGGGAGTTGCCATTGCCGCTGGGAGCCTCTACTTTCAATGGCGGGCATCGCAAAAGGTGGAATTTAAGGCGCCTCCTGTCATACGCAGGGAGGAGCCCCCGGTAAGGAAATGTAGAATTCCAGAAATGGATTAAATTTATCACCATGTACCGCGGCGACCTAGAATTCTTCTCACCCCGTAATATAATGTCGAACAAATTGATTGACACCATTCAAGAAGCCGCTATCACAACCTCCATCATCGCCGGTATTGGCTGGGTGGGTAAGAAAGTCCTAAAGGAGGACCTTACTGAGGACCCAAGTAAGAACCTTAGCAACTTTGCTAAGATGACCGCTGCCGTTACCGGAGCCATTATGCTGAGGAATTAGCTACAGAAGGAAAAATACCTACCAACGGGGCAAAGCACGAAAATCCCTTCTACCAATAGCATATAATGGCTAGCGTGCTCGAAGGTGGAATTGTTGCAGCTTTAGCATTCACTGGAGCTAATTATGGTGGTCAGTATTTGGATAGATTAGTCAGAGGCGATCACAGCGGAGATTTAGCTGCCGAAAGGAAAAGGCATGATTTAGCGCTGGAGAAATATCAGCGGGACGTGGCGGCTTGGAATGAAAAAAGACAAGCTTACAGGGATTGGTTGGACAAGAACTACCAAGACAAGATGCAGGCGGATAAGAACTTCGAAAATACAGACTACGCCTTTAAGCTTTATGCGCAAGCACACCCCGCGGCATCGACGGGGTTGAGAAAGCCTCAGTTTAAGAATTACTATCAGCCTTCTAAGAAACAAAAAGATAGTGAGCTGGTCTTCGTAGGAATCGCAGGGCTGGCAGGAGGCGTAGCTTTGGCGTATTTTGCTTGACGCGAAGCATGAGCGTCTAATATATAATGATCGTCTTTTTGGAAAGCGACAAGAATAACTTTACCACTTATCTGAATCCCCCCATCAAAGCCCATAAAGTTCGGTTGGTTAGTTGCTCTTTGTACAATTCTTGGTATAACCTGATTGGGGGCATAGTCACTGAGCATACAGGAGGATCTAACTATCAAGCCGTATTGCTGCCCGATGGACATTACACGCCAATCACACTGGCCAAGGAATTAGCAAAACACGGTTATACTCTCACCACGGGATTGCCGCACGAAATGACCCTCAAACATAATATGTCAAATTATTCAGTAACTTTTGGAAAGTCTGACCCATTGGGATCTTTATTATGTGCCTCGGGCAAGACAATTACCAACACGGCCATGCCTGTGAGATGGAAAGTCGCATCCTCTTACGAAGTCTATTGCGACTTGGTCCATAGTTACAACAATGGAGAAAAGTCTTCTCTCATGTCCAAGTTTCTGCCCCAAGGTAATCCATTTGACCCAGTAGAATACACTCCCATTTCTTTGGAATATGATTTGTCTAATTTGGTAGAAAGCATAAACATCACCATTAACGTGGACGGAGAGACGGTGGATTTCAACGGGCGAAAGATCAATCTTGTTTTGGAATTCACATAATGGGCCGCGTAGAGGACAAACTTAAAAGGATTTACTATGGGCCTGAAGGCTATTGGAGAGGGGCGTCAGCTATCAAGAAACTCGCGACCGCGGCCAGGGTATCAGAAGAAACGGCTAAGAACTGGCTAAGAAAACAAACCCTCTGGCAGGTCTACCTTCCCGTGCCCAAGTACATTCCCAGGCCCAGCTTCACCGTAAATACCCCTAATGAAGTTCATCAGGCGGATTTGCTTTTCTTACCGCACGACAAGGTGAGAAGAAAGACCTATAGGTACGCTTTGACCGTAGTTGATATCGCAAGCAGATACAAGGACGCCGAACCCATAACCAGCAAGGATTCTGGGGAAGTCGCAGAAGCCCTAGGTAGGATTTATAAGCGCGTTTTGAAATGGCCTAAGTTGCTGCAAGTGGATGCGGGGACAGAGTTCATGGGCGTGGTTACCAAGACCCTGAAAGACCACGACACTAAAATTAGGAGAGCCAAAGCAGAGTACCACAGGGGTCAGAGCATCGTCGAAAGATTCAATAAGACACTGGCCGAGCGTCTCTTTGGGTACCAGTATTGGAAAGAGCTGGAAGATCCCTCCAAACGCAACAGGGAATGGACACAGCGGCTCCCCCAGGTCATCGCGGCTTTAAATAACGAGGCGGCCAGGGCTACGGGAATGAAACCCAAGGATGCCATAAAAAAGAAACACGTGGAGCACAAGTCCTACGTCAGAAGTTCGAGGGCGGTCGGACTGAAGGAAAAAAAGCTCCCCCGCAACATAGTGGTCAGATACCTCTATCAGCCGGGGGAACTCGAAGGTGGCAGTAAGAGAGCCGCGGATCCTAACTGGTCTTTGGAAAAGTATGAGATCTCGAAGTCCGTCACCAAGGAAGGGCAACCCGTGTTGTATTACCTAAATGGCCCAAGTCGTGGATTTGTCAAGGAAGAGCTGCTCATAGTCCCCAAAGACACAGAGTAGTGCTGCTCCACGCGCCCGATTACACTCTAGGCATGTCAACCTTACGTTGCCTCTGCAATGCCCGCGTTTATTATTTATACGATCCACGGAGAACTGCTGATCATCATTTGGGTCCAACCTCCATAGTAGAGGTATGTTACACTTTGCGCAGCGGGCGCCTTTCTTATAGACGTCGTCCACGCATAGGTCGAACGTCATATTTTTTTCTTCGTCGTGCCGCTTGTAGCGAAGGAGTTTCCTAGCAATGTTCTCTTTGGCTACGTCCTCTGGCGTCTTATCGTAACGCAGTTGCGGCCCCCAGGCTCTTTTTAACTGCTTGGCATATTCTACGTGGCTTACGGCGGTGTAGATAAGGTTGCTCCAACACAGCCGCTGGTCTATGATCCACAGCGTTTCTTTTAAGGTAAGCCCCTGCGCACTATGGACTGTCATGCAATAGCCTAAGCGCCAGTCTGGATGGGAGGTTATTTTTCCCACCTTTTCTATGGGTACACAGGCTTTATCGTGCGTTACTGCGTTCTGCAGTTGGATGTCGGTACCGGGTACCCAGACGTCTCTTTTTTGCATGCGGGTGTCGTGGGGTTTGTAGCAAACAGGTACGGGATGTGTAGGGAAGCGCTCTCGGTGTATATTTAGCAAATCCTTTTGTATGCGAGACTGTGCTGCGCGTTTGCTGCTCAGTACCAGGTCCTTTGGATGCCATGTGTAAAGGAAGTCCTCGTATTTCTTCGCTCGTACGCGTTTGCGCAGTGTCTTGCATTGCTCGGCATCACTAAGGCCCCTTAATTCCGCTTTCAGGTTTCTTACTTGATCCTTGCTGCGGTAGTCGGCGTTGATTTCCTCTGCATGGTCTACGAACCCCTTTAGCCATTCGTGGGGCATCTCTCCGGCTATTGGAGGAGGCTGGCAGGGATCTCCGGCGAATATTACTTGACACTTTCCACGGAGGAACTCTACGAATTCTTTGAGGATTTCCAAAGGCACGGTGCAAATCTCATCCCAAAGTATCACCGGAGATATGTCGTGGATGGCTTCCGGTACCCACTTTTGGCCATTCCAACAAAAGAAGCTGTGGTAGGTTTGTGCGTCGTGGCCCAATTCGCAGAGTTCTCTTTCCAAACGATGCGTCGGCGTTAACACCTTTATCTTAGGAAAGAGTTCTAACACACGCGTCGTCTTACCGCTGCCTCCCGTACCGTAGAGGTAAGAGAAGCGTTGGTAGGAAATGGGGTCGGCAACTGAAGGTAGAGGCTCTTTGGTAGGTGTCACGGTGCCCTGGGTGTGCAAGGCACCAAAGGTGCCCCCGTGATATTCTACACGTGCC